>NC_056662.1:125231764-125534930 GCF_018350195.1 Panthera tigris
ATCTAAGTCAGTACCTTACACCGAGTATAATTTATGACTAACTTCAGTGTGTAATTCTTACCTTACCCACTAATGCATATACAAGCATTAAGAGATTCCATGTGAACAATGGGCTATGCGCAGGATAGGATACATTCAATATAACTTGCACTCAGTTTATAGAAAAACAAGAAGACAAATAGAACCAGAACTATCTTGGGTATGTTAAATTGCCATTCAGTTTTCTTTCCTTTTAGTAAAACAACTGCACTGTGCACATTCCAGACAAAAACCAGTTTCCAACAAAAGATGCCTCTACAGTGAGATTTTGAATGAGTGATTCCTACTGTTTTTGGCTATTTTCTGGTAGTTGTGGAAACAGAGTTGCTTCTTTTTATTCAGTCTTATTTTTGTTGTTTTGTTTTGTTTCGATAACAAGAGGCAATTGAGGTAGATCCTGTAGTTCTGTGTCCACTCACTTCTCAGTGGGTATTGAGCAGGGGCTACAGCGGTAGCAGCATCCTGATTCTGGTTTCCTGATCCCAGAATCAAAGCTATGTCTTGTAAATAAGTATTTCTGCCAGGCTCCCACCTTCCTGACCGTGCATGACAGAAGTAGCAGCTTCCTCTTACAGGTCAGTTCTGTAGTATTTCTGGATTCATTCCTGTTACTATAACCTAACCCAGTATTTCAGCCCTCCCCATTATTTTGTGGGCACCTACTTCCCTACTTTACTCAATCCCCTTTTCCTTAAAATATCTGGGAGGATTGTTTTCTGCTGAAAGAAAGAAAGAAAGAAAGAAAGAAAGAAAGAAAGAAAGAAAGAAAGAAAAGAAAGCAAGCAGATTAACAGGATTACTGACCAGGGACAAGAAGCATAAAGTTTCAAATAAAAACCACCTTGCAAATGAGCAAGCAATGGCATAATAGAAGACACAAAGAAATGGAAGGTTACAGCTGGAAAGGGAGGGAGCTGATGAAGGAGAGGCAGCCAACATGGCATTTCTTTGGTAAAATCACAGAAGTACAATGCTTGGGCCCTCACTCAGCAGCCTCACATATTTGAACTTGTCAAGATGTCAGTAGACAATGAGAAACCACCAAAGGAACTGGAAACCTCTTTCCTTTGGGTGACACACAGTGAGGAAATCCATTTGGGGAACAAAATTATAACCAGAAATTTGATTAGATACCTGTATTAGGTGAATTCATAAGCAGATTTATGCTCTAGATGGCCATGGCTCTTGAAGGGGGCTTTAAAAGGATGTGTTCTCTTGTTGACTACTCCACCTTCTGGGTGACATTTTCTTTTTGCTTTTTTTGAATCTGTGCTTATCACCTAAATATGGCTAGTCTGCCTCAGGAAACATTTCACTTCTATAATACATCACAGAGAAGTAAAAGCGGCCGAGTGAATTAGCCACACTCAAAGACACAGGTAGGGGTAGAGGAATATATCATTCATGGTTGCAAAGGCTGACATATGAGAGAGTATCCGCGAATCTTTCCTAATATGAGATTTCTGGGGAACAGGTTAATTTATCACAGCTGTTTTCCATTTAGGAAAAATGTAATAAATACTAGGCTTCCTTCAGCAGGCAATTTGATTAAGATTGTAGAATGACGTGTGATGGATAATCCTGCATATGTGTTTTGGGCAGTGTGAATGGATTAGAAGAACGTTCATAACTGAAACCCTGGCTACCCTAGGAATATTTATTTCTAGTTATCTGCTGCAAATCAAATCAGAGAAGTAGAGGTAAGGGGGATGCGGAGGCTACATGTGAGTGTTTAAGAACCAGACTATAGTGCATGGAAGGCAAGGACATGTTTGAACATTTTCTTCTTCCTGCTAACATCTGGCATGGGGCTAAAACATATCAATTACTCACAAGATATTAGGTTGATTATTTAATTAGTTATTTAATTACCAAAAACTAAGGTGTCTACCACCATATTGATGGTCAGGGTAGATGGAGCTGATTTAACTGGCCTGGCAGATGGTCTCTTCCAACATCCTGGAAAATAAGCTCAACCTTCACAGGGAGTAGAGGGTTCTTTGGGCTTGTGACAGTAATGCTGGATTGTCTTATACACTCTTACTCAAAACACGGAATGATGCGTATGAAAGAGCCTTGAGTAAGTGTGTCATCATTTTTGACAGTTATAGTCAATAATAATTAGGAATTTGTAGGAGGGGAAACTAGAATGTCAACAAAGAAGGCTCACAGGCTGAAAAAAACAAATCTTGCCACAGATTTCCCTGGAAACGTCTATATAGTTCATTCAAACTATTGACTAGTGCCTTCCAGTTCTTTTTGCAGATTCCTGTGGATTCTGGTAAGCAGTCTGCCTTCAGTTGATGAGAGAGGATTTGCCAAAGCCAACACAATTAATTCTGCCACAACCAGTATGTATTTGCTCTGGTTCATAATTAATTTTCAAATAAGTATATATGCATGGAAAGAAATAAAGAGGGCTTATGTTCTTTTTAAAAATAATGCCACCGTGGGGCGCCTGGGTGGCTTGGTCGGTTAAGCGTCCAACTTCGGCTCAGGTCATGATCTCACGGTCCGTGGGTTCGAGCCCCGCGTCTGGCTCTGTGCTGACAGCTCAGAGCCTGGAGCCTGTTTCGGATTCTGTGTCTCCCTCTCTCTCTGCCCCTCCCCTGTTCATGCTCTGTCTCTCTGTCTCAAAAGTAAATAAACGTTAAAAAAAAATTAAAAAAAAAATAAAAAATAAAATAAAAATAATGTCACCATTCTTGCAAATCCCTAAGACCACGGATGATCAATTCAATTAGGACAATTGAGATGTGATTAAACTCACCAGAGAGAGTTCTTTCTAGAATAATTATTATTTATGAGAGATATTTCACATATATTATCTCTAATTCTTGTAGCAACACTGCAAGATATTCTTATTCCTAATTTGCAGATAAGGGAAGAGAGTTTCAGAAAGCCTACGTGACTTGCCTAGAAAGTGATGGGCCCAGGATTTGAACCAAAATTTTTCAGGTTTTGGAGACTTTGGCTCCTTCCTACCAGTGTGCACTTCTTTTAGTGAACTAAAATAATGTACATAGAAAAAGTTAAAATTTTCTCTAAAACCAACACAATAGTAGATATTTCGTTTTCATATTTATGATCATTATTATTCCCAATCTGTCCCTTTAATATATTCATTTTCTAGAGTAGATAATATTTTAAGTAAGGTTATTTCTGCCTGATAGGTCAAGAATGTGTTAATTTTTTTTTCATTGACTACTATATTTAGTTTCTCTGTCAACACAAGTTAATTGAAAAGGTTTCTGCATAATATCCCTAAGTGTAAATTATTTATCAGGGCAGTTAAAAAACCCAGTGCCCCATCCAGAATGTTGGTTCCCTGCCAAAGGGATATATATCATCTTTCATGGCTTTGCAGAAATTGCACAAACAATGAAATGTCTGAGTTAAATCATAATACAATGATCAAAAGAATTGTATTACTGTACTTTATAGTAAATGCATCCATTTCTTTTGAAATAAAGCAGTTTTAACTCTCCAACATCTGCTGAAAATTCAGAGATTATACATATCCTATTAGCAAAAACCCTCTAAAGATTCCAAATACTTAGAATAGTTTTCCCACTTTGCAACTGATAACACACTTGACATATCAATATTATTTCATGTAAAATTTTCTGAATAAAGTGAGAGATGACAAGAAAAATACTTTTTGTGTTTCGTTTTCCAAAAAAAAATTATTTGAGGGAATTTTGGCTGCTGAAAATGACAGGTTACTTAGACCAATACTTTAATTTAAAGACAACTGACAATTCTGGATAAAAATAGAAAAAATATGCGGACAATGTGGTGAGAAATTTTTAGATCAAAATCAGGCAAACATGATGTAAGAATCCTAAAAGTTAAGAGAGAAGGCAAAATTACTCTTGCCCAGAGGACCTTTGTCTCCCTAGCAGAAACAATGATGAATGCAAAATTTTGTTTTGACTGCCCAGAGCCTGAAGGAGGATAGAAGTGAAAGCCTGCACAAAATCTGGGATTTGGTACACACTCACAAAAATTCACATGAAGCTGGGATTCTGAACCATTCCACGCTCGTGGTAAGTATGAAAAAGAATTAACATTGAATTATACCCCCAACTGTCCCGTGGAACAGGGGAGTTGTCTTAACATTGAACAGAAGAAGGAACATATAAAAGAAGAGAAAACCCCTCCCTGGAAGGAAGACTAAGCCCTGGCCCCCAGGGAGAAGTGCCCGTTGACTTCACCAGAGCAACCCCCAAAAAACTCAAACCATCAATTTGGCCGAAAGTCCTTTGGGGGACTGGTAGTACCCTAGAGGACCAGCAGAAAAAAAACCAAATCCTCTTCCAAGGAAGGGACCTTCATAAAAGGGCTTGAGCAATCTCCATAAATATTTTTTTTCAAAGTCAACAAGTAGCTAAGGTACAAGCATAGGAACCATGAGTAAGAATCAGCAGCACTGATCCGAGGATTTCAGATACAGAATTCTCAGACATAGATGATATAACAAGTAAGTTGAATTCTCAGACATAGATGATATAATAAGTATGTTTGCTATGCTTAAAAAAATAAAAATTAGTTGAAAATTTCATCGGAGAAAAACTACAAAAGTGACACCTTTTAGAACTATATAACATTTCTAGAAATGAATTTATTTATAGAATTTATAGCAAATTATAACAAATATAATTTATAGCAACATTGTAACAAATGAAAAGTGAGAGGGTAGATTTGGCTGCTGATTGAACACAGCAGAAGAGAGAAATAATAAGCTAAAGAGACAGATTAGAAGAAATAATGCAGAATGTTTCAAAGAGTGACATAAGGATGGAAGTTTTAGGGGAGAGATCAAGAAATTTGTAGACAGAACATTATATATATATTATATATATATATATCAACATATATATGTCAACATATATAGGTATGAGATATATATATAATACATATATAATGTTTATATATATTATATATATTATACATAATGTATATATATGTATATATATACATTATATATAATATATATAATGTATATATATTATATAATGTTTATTTTTGTGAAAGAGAGAGACAAAGTGTGAGCTGAGGAGGGGCAGAGAGAGAGGGAGACACAGAATCTGAAGTAGGCTCCAGGCTCTGAGCTGTCAGGACAGAGCCCTATGCGAGGCTCGAACTCATGCTGTGAGATCATGACCTGAACCGAAGTCTGATGCTTAAACTGACTGAGCCACTCAGGTACCCCAGAATATAATATATTTTTATTGTAGTTATAGAAAGAAAAAAGGGGAGAATAGGGACAGAGGCAATATTTGAAGAGATAATGACAGAGAATTTTCCAGAACTGATAAGAAACAATAATCCACAACTTCAACAAACCTAATTTTAAAAGGAATGTTAAAAAGGCACACACTGAAAACTTACACACAACAAGCTGCACGCAGATATTTATAGCCTTACTTGTAAGTGCCAAAACTTTGAAGCAGCCAAGATATACTTCAGCAGGTAAATGGTTAAGTAAACTGTGGTACATCCAAACATTGGAAGGTTATTCAGGACTAAAAAGAAATGAGATATCAAGACAAGCAAAGACATGGAGGAGACTTCAATGAATATTGTTTAGTGAGAGAAATCAATCTGGAAAGGTTGCATACAAAATAACATACACATATGAAAGATAGTAATAGACTGAATGACAATAACTGCCAACCTAGAATTCCATACTCAATCAAAGTATATATCCAGAATGGAAGTAAAATAAAAATGTTAACAAACATAAACAGTCCAAAATGGAGAGAACCAGCCACAGCTGAACCCCATCAAAGGACATTCTAAACAATTCACTTCAAGCATAAGGAAAGTAATTCCAGATGGAAGTCCTGAGGAGATAAGACCAAAGAAAATATTAAGTAAAACTGATAATTATATTAGAAAATAAGACTCATATGAACACTTATTATATAAAAATAATGTATATAAAATAATAACGTGAAAGAATAGACTTAATACACCTGATAAGATTTAGATTGAAATCATGAAGTGGTAAGTTGAGTTAAAGTGTTCTAATGGTTTTCCATCATCCAGGAGTAAGATTAAAAAGTCAAGATTGATACTCAAATTTGTTAAGTAAAGGATGCATGGTGTATTATAGAGTAATCACCAAAATAATTTTTAAAAGGTATAATCTCCAAACTAATACAGCAGGAAAAAAAACAAAAATAATCTTTCTAGGGGCACCTTGCTGCCTCAGTCAAAGGAGCATATGACTCTTGATCATGAGTTTGAGCCCCACCTTGGACGTAGAGATTACTTACATAAATAAAAAGTTTTAAAAAATATTTCTAAAAGAATATAAAAACTAAGAAAAAGAGTAGGCAATATGAGACAAACATAGGACACAACATAATAAACCAAATGTATAGTTATAATAAATGTAAGTGATTAAATACTCCTATAACAAAGACAAAGATTTTTGGACTTTTTTTTTTATGTTTATTTTTGAGAGAGAGACAGAGCATGAGTGGCGGAGGGGCAGGGAGAGAGGGAGACATGGAGTCTGAAGCAGGCCCCAGGCTCTGAGCTGTCAGCACAGGGCCGGATGTGGGACTCGAACTCACAGACTGCGAGATCATGACCTGAGATGAAGTCGGCAGCTTAACTGAGCCACCCACGCGCCCTGGTTTTTAAAAACCCAATTGTAGGGGCACCTGGGTGGCTCAGTCAGTTAAGCGTCCGACTTCAGCTCAGGTCATGATCTCTCAGTTCGTGAGTTCAAGCCCCGCTTTGAGCTCTGTGCTGACAGCTCAGAGCCTGGAGCCTGCTTCAGATTCTGTGTCTCCCTCTTTCTCTGCCTCTTCCCTGCTTGTGCTCTGTCTCTCAAAAATGAATAAATGTTTAAAAAATTTTTAAACCCAATTGTACATTGTTTCAAGAGATACACCTTACGTGTAAGTATGAAGATATTAAAAGCAAAAGAAAGGAAAAGGCTGCATCAGGACAAGTCACCAAATGAAAATGGACATAACTCTATTAGGACAAAGTAAAACTTAAGCCAAAAAACATTAGTGTAGATAAAGAAGGTCACTTCCTAACAGTAACACTTTTAGTCCACCAGGAAGATATGATAGATTTGCTTTTTGTTTTTTTGTTTTTTTGTTTTTTTTCAAATGTGCCATGAACCTAACTGTGTGAAAATTAAAAATTATAGAGCCTCAAAACATATAAAGCAAAAAGCAAGCAGATCTACCGTCTGTCATATTATCTTTTTTTTTTTTTAACGTTTATTTATTTTTGAGACAGAGAGAGACAGGGCATGAACAGGGGAGGGTCAGAGAGAGAGGGAGACACAGAATCCGAAGCAGGCTCCATGCTCGGAGCAGTCAGCACAGAGCCCGACACAGGGCTCGAACTCACGAACCTTGAGATCATGACCTGAGCCGAAGTCGGACACTTAACCGACTGAGCCACCCAGGCGCCCCAGTATCTTTTTTTTAAAACACACATTTCTCAGTAGTTGATACCCAAAGCTGACCAGATGTCAGTGAGCCTGTAGCAGATCTGAGCCATAATTTGATTAACAAAGCTAATTTAATAGACAGAGAACATTGCACTCAACAGCTGAAGAATCCATGAACTTTCGAGCTTGTACAGAAGAATTTCAAAGTGATTTCATTTTATTTACTTTTTAAATGTTTATCTACTTATTTTTGAGACAGGGAGAGAGAGTGCGGGGGAGGGGCAGAGAAAGAGGGAGTCAGAGAATCCCAAGCAGGCTTTGCCCTGTCAGCTCAGAGCCCAGTGCTGGGCCTGAACTCACAAACCATGGGATCATGACCTGAGCTGAACTCAGGAGTCAGATGCTTAACTGATGGAGCCATTCAGGAGCCCCTCAAAGTGATTTTATATTGGACTATAAACCAAGTTTCAACTATCTCTTGAATTTGAGATCATATAGAATGTATTTCCTAATCACAATGCAGTTAAGATAAACATCAGGAATAATAATCAGAAATTCTCTTATGTTTCAAAATTGAAACATAAACTTTTAAAATATCAATGGTTCAAATCAGAAAGCAAAACAGAGATGTTTAAATATTTTAAAAGATATGATAATTAAATAATAGCCTTGAATGAATATATTAGAAGTAGAAAATCATTGGGAATCAATCAGGCATGCATTCATATCTAGAGGTTAAAGTACAGCAAATATTAGCTCGAGAAAAGTGAAAAATTTTCAAGATAAGAGCAGATACTAATGAAATAGAAAATCAACTTACAATTGAGAAAATCAACAATGTTGATTCTTTGAAAAGATTTATAAAATGGGCCTACCTTTTGTGGAGAAGGCACAAATAAACAGACAATGTCACTCACTGCCCTTCAAGCCCTCAGTGGCAGAATCTTCTTTAAGATCTTACCTACTTTCACTAATGATCTCTGTGAGGTTCTTCCAATTTCTGCCTGCTGTCTAGTCCAAAAACCGTGTTGCCTTTATATTGACTGATTGATTGATTTAATATTATTCCACGTCTAGGTATCAAAATTTGTTCTGCTTCCCCACTGCTGTGAAACAAAACACTCTAGAACGCAGTTACTTAAAATAATAGCAACCATGTATTTTGCTCATGAGTTGGCAGTTTGGGACCAGGCTCTGCATGGGGGGCTCATCACTTTTCCTCTTCACATTAGCTGGGACCTGAGCTGGTTTGAGGTATGCAATATGTGTAGGTGCAGAGGGCCTCATATTCATAAGAGGGCCCACAGTCTCTTCAACTTTTTAATAATTTTATCTTTGAATCTGTGTTTTGTAAATAAAATCTGATGGGACAATGGAACATGCAGTAAAGGCTTGGAGCCTAAGGTTACATGTAGTTTAGCCCTCTGACACCTTCTAGCATCCCACAGAGGATTCCTAGCTGCCTGGCTCCCACCTTTATCAGGCACCTGCCTCAACCATCCCTATTCTTGCAGGGTGCTGAAAAACCTTTGAGGGTTGGCACTCACTTGGCATGTATCCCTGTCCCAAAGGGTGCACAATATGAAATAGCAAACAACAACCGAAAAACCTATGGCAGGTCAACCAAGAGGCCATTAATAAAAGAAAAAAAACTTTTCTCCTACTTTAAGAACAAAGGTATCTGAATTTTCAGTTGCACTGAGCCCCACACATTACGTAGCCAGCCCCAAGTGGGCAACTGGCCTGAAATGGAAGATCCGGTTCCAAGATGGTTCATTCACGTGGCTGGATAGTTGGTGCTGGCTGTCAGATGGTTGCTCGGCTAGGACGGTTGGGTGGGGGGCATGGTTTCTGTCTTTGTGGACCTCTCTGAGTGATGGCTTGGACTTCTCATAGCATGGCATCTGGATTTCAAGTGGCAGCTGCTGTGTCCTAAGACTTGGGCCTGGAAATCTGCATAGCATAGCATTAGTTTTGTCGGATCCTATTAGTTACCCTAATTGTAATCCCATTCAGATTCCAAGGGAGGGAGCATAATGATCTGTGATATGTGGGTGATAAAACAATACAGCAAACTAGGGAAATAACCTCACAGAAGGAAGGATAGTGGATAACTATAGGAGGGAGGGAGAAAATTGTGATCCAGGTGTCTAGGAATGTTCTGTCTCTTGGGTGATTGGGTACAGGCATTTAAAACTATTTGCATATGTGCTATGCTTTCTTTTTGTTTTTTTGTTTTTTGGTATATGGGTTTTTTTTTAAATAAAACATAAACAAGAAAAGTAATTGAATTTAAAACTAAGGTTAGCTTTCAGATGCTTACAGGATAGTTTTAAAATTACTAAAACTATTGCTAAATACATTTGTGATTTTGTATCCTAGAAATGCATCTTTTCTTAAAGTAATTGTAAATGAAATAAAACCTCATTATTGTGACTTAATTAATTGGGATTTTGTAATAGCATGTTTGAAGATGAAATGAGTTGCCTTCACATTCTCTCAAGACAAAGCATATCCCAAGCAAATGAACATGCAATGCAATGTACCACCTGGTCAAGAGAAGTTGTTTTTAACCATATTATTAATTGACAAATCTAAAGATTATCATATTTCATTTAAAATTAGCCTTTGGTGGATATGTATATATTTGAAACAGAATTTCTTTTTTTTAATGTTGTTTTTATTTATTTAATTTTTATTTTATTTATTTATTTTTGAAAAAGAGACAGCGCAAGCAAGGGGAGGGGCAGAGAGAGAGGAGAGAAAGAATTCCAAGCAGGCTACGTGCTGTCAGCGCAGAGCCTGACACAAGGCTCGATCCCATGAACCCTGAGATCATGACCTGAACCATCAAATCAAGAGTCAGACGCCTAACCAACTCAGCCACGCAGGTGCCCCTGAAACAGAATTTCTAGTTTATAAATAATGATTCATATTAGCCCTTCTGCCTAATCTGAATAATTTTTTCTACTGGCCTTCCTAGAGTAGCCTAAATTATAGTATTCTGAAAATTAAAACTCCGATTATTTTTATTTAGAGATACATCAGAATGGTCACAAGTATTACAGACTCTGTCTCTAAAATTTATAATCCATCTATGTTAACATTCCCAATTTCTGACTACCCCAAAATACCATTTTATGTGTCTTTTGCACATCACCTGAAAAGCAGATTCTGAAGTAGAGATAAGCAGGCAAGTGGCTTATTGGACAGTGCTTATTTCATAAAAAGAGATAAGAAAAGCAAGGTTGAGTATTAGAAGATGTTTTCAAACTTACTTGATATGGACTGCATTTTATCTATATATTTTTAAAAATCGCTCGAGATTTTTTTTTAAAGGAGGTGATAAATCAATATAAATCTCAGAATCCTGACACATTTGAGACTAAATTGTCCAGTAATGGATACTCATTTATTTGTTTGTGTTTGTTGAATGAATGAGTGAAATAAGTGTAATGAAAGCAAACAACTTACAACATCAGGCCTATGTTCATTGGGCTTAAGTTCATTATCTCTGTGTCCAGTTATAAATCAAAATGTACCAAAGAATATAAACAAAATACTAGAAATATTACATCGAATATTATACCACAACAGGGCCAATGTGAGATTTTGTCATTTATAAGTATCTGGATCAACCATTCCTTATATCTATATTAGGATTTCATACACCTGTAAGAAGTATATTATATGGAAATAGCCATCTGACTTTATTTTGTCTTCTGAGCTTCACAATATTTTGTGAGGCCAGTATCCTCAGCCCCTTCTAAAAATCTTTTTGATGTTTATTTATTTTTGAGAGAGAGAAACAGACAGAGCGCTGGTGGGGGAGGGGAAGAGAGAGAGAAGAAGACACAGGATCTGAACAGGCTCCAGGCTCCGAGCTGTCAGCCCAGAGCCCGACACAGGACTTGAACCCACGGACCGTGAGATCATGACCTGAGCTGAAGTCGGACGCTTCACCAACCGAGCCACCCGGGCGCCCCCCTCAGCCCCTTCTAGAGATGAGGAAATCGAGGCTTGGAGGTGTGAAGTGGCAGCGACTAAACGGTAGGGCTGCAGTCTCAGGTTTCCGCTACCTGCCATCCTTCGACCTCACAAGCATTTAGGCCTTTCGCTCAGCAGATCCATGAACCTCTGTCAATGCGATCCAATAAATCTTAAGGGGAGACTCACCTCTTTCTCAGTTATTCTTTTTTTTTTTTTCCAAAAAGGCTCTGAAAGACCCAGGTGAATGATTATCTGCTGGTAGAACTTCAAAAACCATAAATTAAACTAGAAAGGTGGGTGGCTACCCCTAAATCCCATCCTTCTGTGCATTAATCCCAGTTACCGGGGGGGGGGGCGGGGGGGAACTTGTCTGGGAGAAAAAGGCTCTGGCCTCTTCTGAAGAGTGGGAAACCTTTTTCAACGGATCACCATCATCTTAAAGGGCTTCCAGAACTGCATAATACCCCCAGAATTAAATAAATTACACATGGGTTATGAGAAAGCTAAGCACTTATTTATCCACATCATTAGTCATCGAAATTCTTGTAGGGAGTAACAGCCAGCCCCACAGGTCAGCCACTTCATGTTCCCTTAACACTTCCACTGTTTTTTAAACACCCGCTTCTTGATTTATGACTGTACTGTGGCCTCAGCCTGGGCCTAATAACACAGCACATACCACCCCTGAGCAGAGTGACATACACATTCCCTCGCACCAATGTAAGTCACCCCATATGTGGGCCCTCGCCTTCTATTCTGCTCTCTGGAAGTTCACGAAAACAGGTGACCTGCGTTGCAAGCCAAGGACCTTCACTTCAACATGAAGACTTTCAGCAAACGATAACTTACTTCTCAGCTAGCTTCAGCCACTCCGTATTCTTGAAGCTTTTTTGGCTGCTTCTTATTTTCCTCCAACTGGGCCACTCACTTCTGCCGGGAATGCTTCCCCTTGTTTTCACCCTCCACCGGCCAGGGATTGTTTTTCACTTCCTTTGTAAAATCACTAGCCATGTGATGAACCCCAGATCCCATGCCACCTCTACAAAAAGCCTTTCCCACCTCCTTGTCCTTTCCAGCCCTGAACACACTACTGTAAGTCATGTCTGTCTCTAGGTCAGGCCCACGTGCATCTCTATGCCTGGCACACACTAGACGTCCCTAAAAACTCTCCTGTTTTTGACCATCTATCATATTCCAGGTATTGTGCTGGGTTCTGGAAATAATACATCGATGCATAAGACCAATTTTTGCCCCTCAAGATACTCTCAGTCTGGCAGGTGTAGATGAATATGTGCATACAAAATAAATAAATACTAGATTGGATCTGTGATAAAGAACTCACAGGAAAACTAACAATAGTAAAGGAGAAAGCTTTAGGTAAGCATGTGGTTTGGGGCTGGCCTTGGAAGCGTGGGTTCCTTGCGGAAGAAGGGACAGAAGAAGATCACAGGCAGTGGGAGATACACAGGCTGAGGCACGGGGACTTGGCCATGATGTGGCAGGAGGGTGGACACTAAGGAAGATGCAGGAAAGATGGATGAGGCAAGGGTCGCGGCTGGCATGAAGGGCCTGTGAAGGACAGAAAGGTAACCTAGGTTTTTACCATGGGATGTCGTTGGAGTTTTTTTAGCAGATGAATGTCACAGCTAGCTCCGTATTTCGGATAGATTGTGATCACAAGGACAAGGTCATTGAAATGGGGAAGTGGTGTAGACAAACCAGTTTGGAAGTTGCAGCTCTTAATCCAGGAAAAGAGCTAGTCAGAACTGAGAGCTACTTTGGAGGGAGAATTGACAGCTTGGGGAGACTTACTGGATGTGGGACGAGAGCTAGAGAGTGGTGGTGAGAAAGACCTTCAATGGATTAAAATAATTAATTTGATTCTTGACCATTCAGATACAAGCATCCCCTCAGCACTGCTTTCACCTGAAATGGGACCAAAGGAACTCTGGTAACCTCAGGTAGAATCCTCTCTCTGGTAGACTTAAGTGAGGTCACGAGGATCTTCCCAAACCCACCTGAGGAGGAGAGACTAGGGAAGTGGCCATTGCCAATGAATGAAGGCTCTGTTTGTTCTGGGGAAGTATGATGTTTTCCGTTCACTCACTCATTCTCCCACTCCTTTGTTCAACAAATGTTTGCACTGCAGATTCCATGTGACTTCAATGAACTTGGAAAAAACAGGCAGGTAAATGGATGTTATGGGCTGAATTGGGTCCCCCTACCAAATTCACATGCTGAGGGCCTAACCCCCAGGCCCTTAGAATGTGACTGTATTTGAAGAGAGGACTCTTCATGAAGTCATTAAAGTAAAATGAGATTATATGGGTATTTCCTAATCCAATATGATTGGTGTCCCCACAAAAAGAGGAGGTCAGCACACAGACATCACAGACAGAGAAAAGACCATGTGAGGACACAGAGAAAATAAGACCACCTACCTGCAAGCCAAGGAGAGAGGCCTCAGAAGAAATCAAACCTGCTGACACCTTGATCTTGGACTTTCAGCCTCCAGAACTGTGAGAAGATAAGTTTCTTTTGGTCAAGCCACCCTGTCTTGGTATTTCGTTGTGGCAGCTCTCACAGACTAATAAACTAGATAACTGAAATTTACGATGATAAGAGTGTGATAAAGTATAAACCTGGTACCATGGGGCACAAGGGAATCATGATCAATTCGGCCTGGGAGATCTAGGGGAGGAATAAATTCTTCAGTGAGGTTCTCAGTTTGCCAAGCTAAAATTGAAGGATGACATCACGGACAGAGGAATTCCTTCTTTCTGGCTCTCAGTACCTCTCTCCATGTTAGTCTTCTGGTGCCTTGTAAAGGTTTTGTTTGCCTCAAAGGACCCTCAGCCAGTCATTACTAAGAGAGAGAACACAAAGCCTGATCTTCCTTAAGGCCCCGGGCTCTGCTCTGCCTGCCTCTGCTTGGTTTCATCCTCAGGCAAGCTGCCTACACGTGTATGCAAGGTGGCTGCTGACAGCCTCCAGCCCACACGGCCCTGCCAGCCTGGGTTCCTCCAGACGGAGCTAATCTCACAGACGAGCCCCGTTTGAAACACATGCCCTCCTCTGTGCACCACCATAGCCAGGGAAGTGGTGCTCCTGAGCCAGGCTAGCCTGGGTGACAATATGAACCCCGTGGTCAATACCATCTAAACCACGTGGAATGGCTTTAACACGGGAAGAAGCAGCTGGGTTGTTGCACGTAGAAGGAATACCGTGCAGGGGAAAGCAGTAGCTGCTCCTTGCAGCACTATTGTCACTCCTATTTGGAGAAGAGAACAGATTCCGAGAGGTTAAGTGGCTTCCGTGCCATGCATTATTTATTCATTTATTACTTTACTCAACCATAATTTCTGACTATATGCCAAGCACTGTGCTAGGAACTTGGACTCAATTAATGAACAAAACTAAGACTCTAATGAAGCTTGAGTTCTAGTTGACAAGGACATCAACAAAGAATAAAATTGTAGGAATAATACAAATAAATCAATTATATATTATGAAGGTGGTAGGAAAAACCTGAGGAGGATGAAGGGGTGCCTGCTGAAATGGTGGTAATAATAAATGAAGTTCACAGGGCACATCTCGCTAAGAGGGTGACATTTAAGTAAAGACATGGAAGAAGGTGAAGCGGCTGGCCAGGCTGAGGGAAGAGCATTCAAAGGTTATAAAGCGGGGACTGTGTGCAGCATCATTTAAGGAACAGCAGCCAAGAGGTCAGTGCGCAAGCAGCAGGGATGAGCAAAGGGGTCACATTGGGTAGAGCCTTGGGGACCCTTCAAAGGACTTGGATTTTGATTAAGGGAAGTGGGAAGCTACTGCTCTTTTGAGCAGGCTCAGTAGCTCTGAGTAGATGGGACCCTGTTTCCTCTGACACTGGAGACTGAGCTCTCAGACCCTACTGTAAATGGAGGGCCTGGAGCCCATGAATGTGGGGATGTGTATTGAGAATCTACAGTCAGATGTTCTGTACTTAGTAGGGTCTATGCCTCAGTGGCCCCGCCCTGCCTCATCCTCCGACCAGGGTGTTAGGTCACCAAGAGTTCATGCCCAGTGGATGTGTGAAAGGTCTCCAGCCCAGCCCAGTCCAGTCCAGCCCAGCCCAGCCTAATTCCCCTGAGAATGAATGGGTTTTTGTGTTTCCTTCAAGAACCTTCTTTGCTTTTTCATAGACATTTTTCTTACTTTCCTTTATACCCAAATGATGTTTTACAATGTATTTCATTGAAAAGAATATCATTATGAAGATCATTTAGATAAATCACACATTCAAAAGTTCTCCAATATTCTCCTTAGAAGTTAAGTTCTTTTGTGGGAAAAGGAAGCCTGCATCTGAATGACTGTTCTATGCCCAAGTTGGCATAATTATTGTCGAAAACTTATCCTTTTCCTCGGACCCAGGTCTCTACCCTCAGTGAGCTAAATATTCCTCAAGAGCTGGGCCAGCGCCTGCAGAGGGACTGGTCTGGAGGGGAGGGAGGTGGCCAGGTGGGAGGTGACTCAATGAAGGCTGGCCATTAGGGTCAGCTCAGCCTAGAGGGCCTGAGGTAAGGTGTCTTCCTGCCTTCTGATACACATCACCTTGATATTTGGAAGCTGCCCGGTGTGGAGGCAAAAGCAGTGGCTGTAAAACCCGCTGTCACAGCTGTATACTGGAGCCCCGTCACATCATCTCTCTAAACTTATCTCATTGACGTGAAAATGAGTGTAAGTGGGACATAAGAAAAAAACTCAATGTAAGGCATGGCACACAGTACACAGAATATTAACTCTATCAATTAGCATTTAGATTTAAAAGCATTTAGATTTAAATTTGTATTTTTTAATGTCTATTTATTTTTGAGAGACAGAGAGTGAGCAGGCGAGGGGCAGAGAGAAAGGGAGACACGGAACCCAAAGCAGGCTCCAGGGTCTGAGCTGTCAGCACAGAGCCCGATGCAGGTCTCGAACTCACTTCAGCAGGGCTGAAGTCGACGCTTAACCGACTGAGCCACCCAGGCACCACTAGATTTAGATTTAAAAGCATTTAAATGTTTTAATAAGCTTTTGGATTTAAAAGTCCTGAACTCAAGCCCTGTTCTGTCCCTTCTCGGTTTTATGGACCGAGTTATTCTCCTCTGAATCATCTGTGGCACGAGGTCAGCGATTCCTGACTACCTTCAAGCATTATTTGGGAGACTGTGTGACATCATAGATGTGCAAGTACCTTGCACTTTGTAAATGTGCTCTATAAATATATGGGATTCCTATTGTTACAAAGCAAATAATCTCATGGAGACCGTGTACTTTCAAAAGCTTTTGATCTGGATAAACTGACAAAGGAAAAATATGCTTCGTAGACTTGGCACAGTTAGAGTCGCAGCCAAGAACTGAGCTATTCGTAGCCTGGGGCCCCCAAGCTAAAAAATATTTCCTACCGGGGCAGCGTGTCATGGGACCTCCATCTTAGTTTTGCCATGGAATGGGTTCCATGTGCTACCTGGGACCTGTAAGCATACTGGCACCCTCAAGCATACTCCCTATCTGCTGTCCCACACTGCCCAAATTTTAGGGCACACTTAACTCACTGCCTGCAGTCTGGGGCAAGAGTACGAGCAAACAAATACCAAATGGACAGGAGGTAACGGAGAGAAAGTGAACATCGGTACATAAGAGGATTCCATGGGAGTCAGGACTGACCTAGTGTGTGTGGGATTCCCTTCTGGACCTAGTGTTACACAAGGGTGGAGGGAAATACAAAGTCACGATAATAATGGAAATGACAAAGGGGCACCTGGGCGGCTCAGCCGGTTGAGCGTCCAGCTTTGGCTCAGGTCACGATCTCATGGTTTGTGGGTTCAAGCCCTGCATCAGCCTTTATGTTGACAGCTCAGTCTGGAGCCTGCTTCAGATTCTGTGTCTCCCTCGCTCTCTCTGCCCCACCCCTGCTCACACTCTGTTTCTCTCTGTCTCTCAGAAATGAATAAACATTATTTTTTTTTAACTAGTGGCAATGACAAAGATGTTTTGAGTGATTAAGTCAAGCATTCTGCTAAAGGCGTAAAGGCATAGTTTTCACAATATGTCTGAGGTTGATATTGCTATTTTTTCACTGTATGGTTGAGGAAACAAGGCCACGAGTTTATGTGACTTGTTCCAGATCACACACTGGTAAAGGCCGAGCCCATATGTCTGACCTGTCCACTTCCAAGCTCTGAAGCACTCCACTGTCCTGGCCTCTAGGGGCTTCAAGTTGATCTCGGAGGACGTGAGAAGACAGAATACAGTTCTGTGCCATGTGCAGCAGGCGCTGAGAATAGTGGAGGATGGTTGTCAGAGGAAGGAGAGGTCTTTATGGATGAGATGTGTCTGGAAAGCCTTCCTGGAGTAAACCAGAAATGAGCTTGGCTGGAGTGTTGGGAAAAGGTAATAGGAGAGCCGCAGAAAGAAACTAAAACCTGAAATGATCCCTATTTATTAATTGCTTAGGATGAAGGGGTGAGAGCACTCTTGGGCTTTTGATGTAGCCTGTTCGAGGAACTCTCCCCTGACATTTGTAACTTCAGGGACTTCTCCCACAGGTCAGGTCTGTGGTCCAGTGGACTCCAACACCTAACTGAGAAATAGACCAGAGATGTGAATAGGCATTTCCAGAAAACAAACCTAAAATGCAATGAACTTGAGAATCCCACTAACAATCAAAATAAGAAGATACAAATCCATTTCCATTTGATGAGCAAGAATGAAGCGGTCTCATAGTCAAACATCACCAAAGCTAGCGGAACGTTTTATACAAACACTCACACACTGCTGGGAAAAATGTAAAGTGGCTCGTCTACTTTGGAAAGCAAATTGGCAATAATAAGTAACGAAATTAAAAATGAGCATCCTCCTTGGCTCTGCAGTTCCATTTCCAGATGTTTATTCCAAAGGGATTCTCAAAGATGTGCACAAAAAAACATGTGCAAGAATATTCATTGCAGCAGTGTTCTGAACAGAGAAAAATTGGAGAACACCCCAGTGTCCATCTATAAATAAATAAATACAGCGTACTATATATGTAAATTCTATTCATGTGTTAAAAAGAATGATCCAGATATATATATACAAATCTCAAAAACATATGTTAACCTCCACTTCTGGTCATGATGCAGTAGCTGTAGCAAACCACTGTTCTTTCTAGCCGAGAATAAGAAAAGTGGATGAAGTAAAAAGGCAGCAGAGAGCTACTGAAGCAGCCAAGACTTTTTGGGCTCAGTTGTGTGCATGATATTTTAAACACTGTTTTGATATGGTGCATTTGCCAATTCTTGGTGCAGAGAGAGAGACGGGGAAGCCTGGCGGAGGGGAGTTACTAAGAGGAAATCTTAACAGCCTAGGTAGATGAACACGGGAATTTGGAACTGACAAAGCAGCCCGGGCCACTAGGGGGCCACAATTCTGGAGACAGCAGAGACAAAAGGAAAGTACTCTGTGGGCACCTGACCATAAGGGTACCCATACCATGGTATCGTCATAGAACCGAATAAAATGAGTGTGCCAAATACAATGCTTTCTCAGCAGTGATATCCCCCCAAATAGGCAATGGGGTGTGTCAAATGTGCTAAGAATGTAAGAATGGCACATTATTAGAGGATACTTTGGTGAGTAAATCACATAGGAAGTTTCAATCCTTATTCTAATCTCCGCCCCCTCACTCCATTCTCTGAACTTCTTCACTATTTTGTATATTATAAAGTATGGTAGGAAGTCAGATGAATTTAAACATAGTACACCAAATGATCAAAATTCAAAGTCACTCTAATGTCCAAAATTTATAAACGTTGAGAATTGCATGATGATCAATAGTGCTGTCTCAGTTGTAAGCTGGGCTCACTGTTGCCCATGACAACGCTACATTTGTCAGCCCATACAAGTCCCTCCCCTGTCCATTCTGCTGTTTACCCAAAAAGGTGGGGGAAGGGAACTCTTGCTGCCATTTCTTTCGGTACTCTGTATTCTCATCATTTAATTTTTCCCCCATCTCTTGTATCAATGTCATCCAAGGGTGCACTAAGCAGCGGGGAGAGTGCTTTTGCTGAGAAACATTCCTGAGAATAAAAACCTTAGGAAATAGATGTAGATGTGATAAAATACCATGAAGATGACCAAATATCCACCAGGATAACTCAACCAGTCAATTTAAAATTCATTTAGGGAAACACTAATGCTAACCCCAAGACAATAAAAGCAGTATTAAATAAGCATCTCTAAATTTCTTGAGTCTTTATATATTATATTATAGATTTATTATTTTAAAAGTAAATTCAAAGTAAAAAAAAATATAGCTTTTACCATAATTATAAATTTGTAAGTCTCAAAGACACATCCTTCCTTCCTTATGCCCATGAGAAAATGAGCTTTGGATTTTTCAAATTTGTCATTGTGGGAAGTCTCCAGTAATATGTGACTTGCATAGAAGGGTGTCATCCAGTATTGACTTCCATGTTGGTTCTTGTAACCCAGGCCCTGGCTCTGTGCTGGCCACCCATCTTCATGCCTGGGTATGTTCCTAGCATGGGTAGCCTTCCCAGAGCTCCTCTCCCTGCTCAGTCATCGGAGGGCCACGGAATGAGCAGGGCTCCCATACCTCCCAGAATCCTCACCCGGGGCCTGGGGGACAAGCCTAAGATTGCAGGGCTTCCGATGAGGCAAATAAAACTGACTGGCTAAACCTTGCGAAGTTCAAGTGTAGGAACTCGATAAGGCGGTGAAAGCTCAGTGCAAGGGGCGGCTGTGCTCCAAGTCTTGATAATTTCAATATGTTTCTCAAACTTCACAGATAAGTCCGGCCTCCAGCCAGGCTCTCAAAATGACCTTGAAGAAAGGCAGCACTACCCTTGGATGTGCCTCTGCTGGGAGAATCAGCCCGCGGAGCATGTGAAAGAGTTTAGGGCTGGAAGCAACGGGGCATACATGCAACCCAGAGCATGGGTCTCAGCTTTGCCCTTGAAACATGTTTAACCTGTTTCATCTTTTGGCCTCCATTTCCTCACATGCAAGAGAAAAACTGCACGAGATTATTTCTGAAACTCCATCTTTATGGGCATATGAAAATAAAAAGATGCTATTTATTGCCCGCCCCCCCCCAACCCCCCAAGAGACTGAACGTAAATTTTAAGGCGCAGCAAACCCACATTGTCCCCCGTCGTCTCCCAATGCTGACCCTGCCACCTCGGGTTCGAAAATGCTCAGAGACCTTCCTTGTGCTTTCTGTTTTATGATTTGAACTTGACAGAGTCCAGAGAAAAGGAAGAAAATGTCTCCCTCTTCTCAGGGCCATCCCTCTGTCTGCACGTGCTCAGCTGTTAAAATGAGAATAACAATCATTACCATAAGGAAATACTTATCTCCAAGGGATATGGGGAAAGTTCATGAGATAATGGATCTTGTAGCTGCCAGGGGGGGAGGAAGGGGAGCAGCCGCCCCTGCCCCCACCCTGGGGTGTAGTAACTCTTTCAGGATCAGCAGGAAACGGCTCCAGGTCAGACCAAGGTGGAGCATCGGGAGCATGGTTTCACAGCTCGGTCCTTTTTAAACCTCCCAGAGCTGGGTTTCTCTGTCCTTTCCTACCTCCCACTGAAAGATGCTAGAACCAGAGACCCCCAGATCTCCTGCCTGGGCAGCCCCTCTCCCAGGACTCCTGTACGTAACATCTGTTTGGGATCGCTGACAATACTCTGGAAAATACAATACATGGACATCCCCCTGCCCCCCCCCACCCCCGCCCCCAGCAAAACTGCTTCTGAGTTTGTACTAAAAGAGCCGACTTTCCCAAAATTAGAATTGTACCTCATTGCCCTCCTGTCATTTCCAGGCGCCCAGACCAGTGTTGGGAAAGCCTGGAGTTATTTTTAGGTGAGGATACTGCCTTGCCTTTCACCCACAGAGAATCTGGATGCTTTGGGCCTGTGGCCACACAGATGTCCTCAAGGCCTCACCATTGCTGTGCTCTATCAGCTCACACCTGAATCATTGCATCAGCCGCCATCCAGTGCCCTCCAGTCCTCAATGCTTATTTCTCCCTGCACGCCGTCCGGGCCCCACGTGCTTTCATCAGCAACCTGCAGAATCTCCCAGTTTCCAGCGTCTGTGCACGTCTACCCAGGTTTTCCTCTGGGCATGTGCTGCTTGGGGCTCTCAAGGGCGCCATTTTGCTCTTTTGTCATAACCATCTTTTGAGGGAGGCAAGCAACCCTATTATTGCCCCTATCTTAGGAGGAAATTGAGTGGCAGGCAGTATTTTGCCCCATCCCAGAGCATTGTGAATGCCAAAACCAGATTCGTGAATCCAAATCCAGGGCTCTTTACCTGCCTTATGTCCTTTCTTCCCTTCTGTGCAGCATCAGAGGTCTCTGTGGGAGATTTAAAAAAAAAAAAATGACTGCTCCAAACCATCCCCAGAGATTTGGATTCAGTGGGTCTGGGGCATGGGGATATGTATTTTCAAAATGGTGATCCTGTGGTTCATCCGAGGCTGACAACTGCTATCTGGTCAAGTAGAAACCTAGTTGTCCTTTCTGGCTCCCTCCCATCTCATCCCTGTCAACCATGGGTCAGGTTGGGCTGGTAAAGCCACTACATTCTGGGTGTCCCTGTTGTACCCAGCCACTGCTTCTTTGTCCCTGTGGGACCTCCCGCCTGCAGTGTTCCTCGAAGGGTTCTCTGCCTGCTCCAGAGATCTCTTCCCAGGGCTCAGCTCAATCCTGCCACTTCCACTGAACCTGCCTCAAGTGTGGAAGGCCACGGGATTGGCTCTGTGTGGAAGCTTCCACACACTCAAAGCCTGAAATACTTATTTTGGCATTATCATTTATTGCCTATGTCATTACAGACATGTTTTATAGGGGCGCCTGGGTGGCTCAGTGGGTTAAGCATCTGACTTTGGCTCAGATCATGATCTCACAGTTTGTGAGTTTGAGCCCCGCATCGGGCTCTGTGCCGACGGCTCGGAGCCTGGAGCCTGCTTCCGATTCTGTGTCTCCCACTCTCTCTGCCCCTCCTCCATCTGCACTCTGTCTCCCTCTCTTTCTCAAAAATAAGTAAACATTTAAAAAAAAATTTTTGTAAGGCATTTTTTATAGATTAGTACTGTCACTGTGGAGGAACTACAAGGGGCACAGAGGGTGAGTGGGGTGGGGCACAAAGGACATAGCGTTCAAAGTCAGGAGCCTTGGCTCTCGGCCTGGCTCTGCCATCCGCTGGGGCCACGGTTTCCTTATTGCTCTTTTTGGTGTTGTTTATTTCTGTCTTTGAGCTTTAGTTATCTTTCTTACAAAAAGGAGATAATAATGTTGCTCAGCTAACTCGAGGTTGGGTCTCGAAAAGCACCTAGCCACCACCAGAGCAGTAGAGGCACTGCTGGCCTCGAACAGGCCTCGATATTTTATGGGCCTGCATCTGAGACCCAAACCTAGGCCTTCTGCCCATTTTGTCTTCATTAAACCACATGATTGAGAGAACTGGACTTTCAGAGGCAATCACTTAAAATGTGACTTCTCATCACCTCTGAAATTCAGGAGAATCCCAGTTCTGCAAACACCTGTAAACAGGCATTGAACGTAAGAATAAGCAAATGAAGTAAAATTGAAACTGTGTAGGACATAAGCTAAGAGGAGAAAGAGAGGGGATTACTCCATCTGGTAAGAGAGTCAGAGAAGACCTCTTTGAAGATGTGATATTTGGGTGTTGAGGTCTGAGGATATAATTAATAACTTCTCTCTTCACCCTCGGGATTCAGAACCGATCAGGCATGAGGGATCGAGTCAGATGAAGGAGCTAACACATCAGCGTTCCTCCTGCTACCCCTGGATGGGAGAGCAGGGCCCACTCCCCCTGCCCTGGCGTCTGCAGCTTGGGAGGCCCCTGTGAGGCCAGAGCTGGGCCTGCAGAGCAGATGTGCTAATGCTGTCTCCTGCAGGGGCATCACCAGTCCAGGCCAGCCATGCCACAGTGGATGGCCATGCACAGAGATCAGTGGATGGCCATGCCGCAGTGGATGGCCACGCACAGCACTAGTGACTGTTTCTAGGAGGCAGCTGGTAGGGACCAGACAGGAAGGCATTGATCTGCAGGCAAAGGGGCCCTCCAAAGAGGGAGGGAGAGCTGAGCCAGTGTGCCTAGGTCCTAGGCAGTGTGCCTAGGTCCTAGGTGCCTAGGTCCCCCATCATCCCTTCCCCGTGAAAGGTGGAGAGAAGGGCAGAAACGTCCCTCTACTTCTCCTCTCCTGGAGAGGGTGTTGAAACTCTCTACCTTGCCTTTCCTTCTCTGTGGAAATATGAGGGGCGTATTTCTTTCTAAAAATGCTCATGAATGCAGTGGGCAGACAGTCCAGAAAAGAATTTCAGGCAGAAGAAATCGTATGTATAAAGGCTTGATGTGAGGAAATGTGGAATGTGTATGTGGAAGGGGGCTGCTGCGGGGTGCCTGAAGCCCGGGGTGCTTACAAGGAGATGGGGGAGGATAAGGCAAGGGAGATATTGCCAGATTTGGAGAGCCTCGAATTCCAGGCTTAGGACTTTGACTTTGATCATTAGGCAGTGCAAATCCATGCCTCTTATTGGAAACATAACTCTGAGCATGTGCGTCCACCAGAGCAGGGAGCAGTGCCGGGTTCTGGCAGAGAGAGATGGCTTTAGCCTCCTCCTCTTTACCTGCTTATAAGCAACACTAGGTGTGCTCCCCTAGGCTCCAGGATGAAATCACGTTGCACGTTTACCTCAAATATAGTAGGGGAAATCTGCAGCCCCAAATCCTTGAGATAAATACAGACACAACAGAAATGCAAACAGTAGATGACTGAGAATGGGACCCGCGGCCGGAGGGGAGGGCTGGAGGAGGCAGAGGAGCGGTCTGCCCCAAGCCTCGTCTCCCTACATCCCCTCTAAAGAAAGGGCAGGGCTGTGGGTGAGCACAGAGTGAGGGTCACAGCTAACATGCAAACGTGAACTTGGGACTCGTTAACTCAAGTCAAAAATAACATTAGAGAGAAACAAAGGTTGACCCACAAATAGAGGAATTTTCTTCGGGAATCGGGAATCATGCCAATCATCTAACTTAAGGGAGGTAATGAACCAGTAGATGACTATTCTTCCAGTTTCTCTCCCCCAAATTGATAGAGTTAACTCTTTTTATTCACTTAGCACATTGCAACTGACAAAGCCCTTTCACGTGACATTATCTCATGGGTTCTCACAAACAGCCCTATAAACGAAGGACAGCCCGGTCCCATGACCAGGTCTAAAACCAGGTCAGCTGTCCCTCTGGCTCTATCATAACCTTGTGGGTTTGTTGATGGGGGCTTTCTTTGAGGACGATGGTGAAGGGATTGGTCATTAGTTCATCAGTCTGTCCTCCATATGGACGTCCGCAATCAAGAATGTGTCTGTGATCCTTCATTCTATGTGATACCATCCATACTTACGATTTCCAAAGTGACTGGGTTAACCCAAATCCAAAGCGTGTAAGTAGAATGGAAATAGATGTATACTTATGAGCAAGGGTAGGATATTAAAATCAACGTCAACTGGGCAGATTTGGGGTTTTCTCTACTACCAAATTAACTTTCCTCTTTTCTTGGTCTTCCAAGTAGGCATAAAATATTTAAAAGGTGGTGTAGAGATGCAAATCAGTAGCCACTGGCTCAGAAGATATTTAAAGCAGTGTTTTAAAGAACTGTAACTTGGGGCGCCTGGGTGGCTCGTCGGTTAAGCGTCCAACTTCAGCTCAGGTCATGATCTCACGGTCCGTGAGTTCGAGCCCCGCATCGGGCTCTGTGCTGACAGCTCAGAGCCTGGAGCCTGTTTCAGATTCTGTGTCTCCCTCTCTCTGTGCTCCTCCCCTGTTCATGCTCTGTCTCTCTCTGTCTCAAAAATAAATAAACGTTAAAAAAATTTTTTTTAAAAATAAAGAACTGTAACTTGAACACCAAAGACAGTGCATGTATCTTCCAGTTTAACATGTCCCCGCCCTCCCTAATGTCTCGTACTGGACCCACACTTACTCATCCATTCGTTAACAAATGTTTACTGCGCACCCGCTCTGTGCCAGGAATGCCCTCGTGATTATGTTTGCATTACTTGCCGGGACCCTGCAGACATGTGAATAAGTGACTGCCATGCTACAGAAGACAGACGTGGATTAACATGGACTCATGTCCCTTCATCCGTCTTAGTGTAACCACCATAACCTGAAGTTTGAGTCATTTTGAGGCTAGGATATTGTAACCAATGTCCCACCACAGCCTCCAGAGACCGATTTTTCTGTAGACTTGCTATTTTTGTTTCCACAGTCCCATGACAAGCAGCAACGGTAGGCGTTCCTGCCCCAGAGCCCAACCAGGTGACCGAAGGCAGGAAACTTTCGAGACTTGCCCAAGTCCCCAAAGGCAGCAGCAAGGCCGGCCTGGACAGTTGGTCCCCTTGATTCCAAGCTGGGGGCTAGATCGCCTGTCCTTGAGGGGCTCTGGGTTTCAGAGCCTGCCTGGGAGAACAAAAGAGATTTCAGTTGTCATATCAACACAGCCAGAGCTGTTCTCTTTTCTGACTTGGCTGGCTTTCCCTGTGTGCTGTTTCACATCACATACCTTCTCCCCCCTCCCCTCAGATGATTGGTTGAAATTAAATATCCTGAAATTACATTGAAAGGGGAAGAAAAGCTAATACAAAATTTTAATCAAAACACAAGCTTAACAGTTCCCAGGCTTTGAAATGTGAGGCCGACACCGGGCTCCGTGGGGACGGCCCAACCTGTTTTCAGGTGTGAAGTTCCTTCAAGGAAGGGGCAGTCTCCCAACTAGGAGTAATTACAAGGAAGCCAGCTTGTTACAAACTGGCGATTTCCTAAAACAGCTGGGCCCTCCTTCCCTTTCCACAGTAGGCCTGGGCAGGCCAACCCAGAACAAAACCCTGGCTGTGGACAATAGAGGAGAGGTCTGGGTTTTCTTCCCCATCCCCAGCCGGCTTTGATCCCTGCGTCTGCATCCAGGGCCTGAAGGTTACAGGAGAAGGAAAGGACTGGGCAAAGGGTTTCCAGGGAAGCCGAAGTCCCCATAAACCAAGAGCAGCCCTAACTGCAAGGGGCGGGCGTTGGGCGCCCTCTGGTGGAAGAGGCTCCACAAGACAAACTGAAGGATTTCTCCCTGGATTAACTCTATAAATAGACAGATGATTTATTAAACAGATTTGAGGCTCATTTGAGGCGCTGGGCCATGATTGCTTCAGGGCTCAAATAAGGGAGTGCTTAGGACCCTGCCTCTTATGCAAGCACCTGGACTTACTTAGCGAGTCACTAGCATGATCTACATTACAAGTGCATCGGACTGTTGGCTCAGCCGCTCCCAGCCGGGAGATGCCAAATTCCTCATATATAAAAGGAGCTTTAGTAACTCAAGCAAAATAAGCACACTTTTCCCCCCACCGCCTTCCCAGAGACTGAGGCGGCAGGGTTTCTGGGAGGATACACAATACCTTGTTACAAACCATGTAATGTTTTAAAAAGTATCTATCTGACAGCCTTGGCTAAAGCCAGATCTTCTATCTTGATTACTTCAATATGTCACATCCATATCGCACCACGGCGTCCAGGCTTTCAGAGCCAAGGCCTCTCTGTCTTGTCCAACCTTCCCATCTGGAAGCAATGAGCTTAATATTCTGGCTCTCCCCCCATAAAAGCTATGTCACAAAAAAGTAGCAGCCTGTGAACTGCTTTATCCTCCCAAGACACACCGGGGCTCACTCTATTCAGTTACATGTAAAGACCATCCCCAACGCCCCGCCCCCTGCTGCCCTACAGCCCCAAATGGCCTGTAATGCTTAGCACAGTACCAGGGGGACTGGAGTGAATTGACAATCATTTACACTGCAATCCCACTTTTGACATTTTGAGGGATGCAGCTTACAAAATAGTGGAGGCTGAGGGACTCCCTCTGGACAAATGTGTTTGCGAAAGAAGAAGCATCCCTCTGCAGGCAGCCTACTGTTTCTAGTGACACGACAGAGACCCAGCTTTGGAACCTGTCTTGTACCCCTCTCCCATTCACCTTAGCTTCTCAAGCATTACCTGAAGAGTTCCAGGTGGCCTCGGTGTTTGGTAGTTCACAGTTGATCATGCCCTCCCTTTTCAGCTGTGCCCTATTCATTCACTTCCTCATTGAGTTTGGATTGAATGACCCTTTGGCTATGCTCTCTGTTAATTGCAGTGTCAGAGGGTCTCTGGCCTTTGGGAGACTAAGTATGTGAAGGGACAGACCCCAAATTCAGAACAGTTGGAAAGTGGTTCTGGAAGCAAGGAATCCTTGGGGGGGGAGGGGGGGGCATGCAAGGCCTGCCTATTTCCTGGCCCCTGCCCAGACATACTGAACGAGAATCATTGGAAGCAAGGCCCAGGAATGTGTATGGTGAACAAAATCCCCAGGTAACTTCCGCACACAGCAGACTCACCGAGTTAGGTCAGACGAGGCAGCAGATGATGAAGTGTAAAATTTGGGGAGAAATCATGTGATCCGAAATGAGAACTTAGGTCTTTGCCTGGAAATGATATAATGCGGTTGCTCTTGCTCTGGTCCCAGGGTTCTGACAGATTAGTGTGAAGGGAAACCACCCCACAGCTGAGCTCTGAGGACTTTGGCTACTTGACTGTTCTCCTTCAGTTGGAAGCTTCTGGGGGCAGAGGCCAGCCTTCCTGTGCTGAGTCTTTGGGGAAGGGCCTCCGTGTACTGGAAGGGATTTGAAAGAGCAGCTCATACAAGCTTCTTGTTTTAAAGGGAAGACGCTTAGCCTAGGAAGGGAAGTCAGCTGCCCAAGGTCACCTAGCCTTTCAAACCACATTTATTGGGGCTAATTCTTTGATTTGGAGACATCATCAACATTTGGGGATAAGCCAAGCCCATGTTTGTGAAGGTTCATATTCTCCAGCTTCTGAAAGCATTGCCCATCCACTAATGTATACTAAAGGGTTTTCAAAAGGGCTCATGTGAGAGCCATTCCCCTGGCAGGGCCTTCGAGTAGCCCAGCATCTACAGGACACATGCACAAAACCTGTCTCTTGAAACGCTGCCTTGCTGAACTGAAGTTAACCTCCTTGTGGCAAATTGGTTCCTGACCCAGGGACAGTTAAATGAAACTGTAGGCACATCAAGAGGGGGTTATTTTTTTTTAGACCAAGCCTCTGATGTGTTTATTTGGAAGCTTGGCTCCCGCTCACTACCCCACTACTTACAGCTAATCCTGTTTTCTTTGAGCTACCTTGAAATCTATGTCGAATGAAAAATACTGCTTGATTTTGAAGTACGTGGTATTATAAAAGGAATCCCAAGGTTTATGATCTCAAATTTATTGTCAAACGTATTTATTTCTCATCTTTCTTTCTTTCTTTCTTTCTTTCTTTCTTTCTTCCTTTTTTCCAAGTTCAATCCAGCCAAGACGTTTTTAGCGTGAGTCGTGAAAGATCACAGTTAGAAGATGCTGGGTAGTGTGTCCTGGGGAACTATTTGTCCTACAGAAGAGATGCCCACAGTGCTCCCCAGCAACAGCCTCGGAGGTGCAACCACCATGCCTGAGTCACTCTATCCTTCGGACCTGACACAAGGTTTGGCACACAGGGGCACTCAACAAGCATTGGCTGGATTAATGGCACTGAAATGGGCGTGAAGTCAGTCCCTCCATTCTTACTGGCTTTGCTTCTATCGGAATGAGTTCTTAAGGACCTGCAATATCTTTGTTATTTTCTTATATGTCCGTGAGACAAAGCAACTCACTCTCAGGAAAAAAAAATATTCATCTTTTTAAGGCAGTTCTATATTTAGTTACATATTCTGGAATTAAAATTGTATAAAGAGACATATGCATCTGATGTTTTCAACTAGTAAATACAAAGCAAGACCCAGGAGAAATTTAGGTTGCTGTTTATGATAATAGTTTTAAACATATAATAAACTTTTTTTTTTAATCGCAGCTCTCCTTTTCTACCAGTTTTAGGACTCTGGACTGGTTGGCGTTCAGACTTCAGAAGGTCCTCAGTGAGACAGGGAAGGTTTGCCATGTCCTCTCCAAGACACTAGGAAAGGTGATTTCTTGAGGCTTTAAGTGTGAATCAGGTAGCAGAGTCCCAGGGGAAGCTCAGAGCTGTCCCTCTTGTCTGGCTCTGTGGTCCTGTCATCTCTAAAGGGCTGTGCGTAGGATGTATGGAGAGGATGGAAGGCAAAAGGTGAGACAGGATCTTGCAGACACAGGGCAGAGAGGGAGCAGGGAGTCCTCCGTTCCTCACCTTCTCTTGTTCCAGTCACTCTTGGAACCACACGCTTTAGCTCAAGCTAAATGCTTTTCAGGTTGGATCACCTCAGAAGCTTGGATCACCTCGAGGCTGCCAATGCACATCGGCAGATCTTACTGGGTCCTTCGATGTCTGGCTAATTCTCCGGCCATACCCGTAGACATTAGGTTTCATTGCTCCACTTGGTTCCGTATTTGTTTCCTATGAGCTGGCCTCACCTCCCAATCGGATTCCAGAACCAAAATCTGTGTCCCTCCCATCCATTGCCTAGCTCAGTGACAGACATGGTATGAATGCTCACTAAATGATCAATAAATCCAAGAGGTTACTCCTTAGCTTACTCATCACACCCATCACCCCCTGTGAGCATTCTGTCCAGATTTTTCCAGGCAGGAGATGACCCAGATACCTCTGGAAGATTTAAGCAGGCATTAGGAATCTTCAGAGCCCTATATCTAGTCGACCTCTGCACTGACTATAGATTTTGAAATAATGGTTAAAACCCACGTAGCTTCCTAGAAATGCCAGTAGGAAGACTGTGTTAGACTGCATTAGACAGATTGTGAATCACAAGGTAAATATTTTGCATGTTTCATTCTATTTGTCAAGACCCTGACTTCTGGAGTTGTGGTATTTAAGACGATTCGGCTCCTGCAGGGTTAAATCGACTCCATTTGGGCTCACTCTAAACAAGTTCACATTCCAGCCTTGCAGCCTCCGACTAGCACATGCAGAGCCCTCAGCACGGCCCATGCACCTTTCACATCTGAACCGTCCATCAGACATTAATGTGACAGAGCCATCACCAGACAAGCTCATCTTGCCATTAATATCTTGGAATAAGAACACCCAACATACACATCCTGAGATTTAATCTGTAAACAGAGCCCCAAGCCTCTGGGGAAAGGAGGCGTGTTTATGCTTCAGGAGTGCTATTTCCACACTGCTCAGTGGGACTATGTTTGGCACTAATCAGAGACATTTTCTGAATGGTTGGAGGGTACACTCTGAGAGGCTGTTTTGACCTGCCGTCTGCACATGCCCCGATGGCCAGCCAGGAGCTCCGATGCCATTAACACACCTCGGCGAGTCCCCAGAGGCTCGTGCCGGTGCAGGTGGTAGTGTTTATCTTCAGTCACCTCTGTGAGTCACCGGGATGCTTCTCTCCCTTTCTTCCAGGAAGTGACGAGTCCGGTGGCAGAACCGCCCTCTGCGGTCCCAGGATTGCAAACACTGCTGTCAGCAGCTCTCTCTTCGGAGAGGAAGGTCCAAAAGCAAATTTGAAAAGAGTTTGGTTATCATTTCCGAAGTAGTGAAGTATGTGAGAGACTTTGGCACTTAGAATCACTCAGAACAAATAATCTCCAGCTTTCTCCTTTCTATCCTATGCCAACAAATAGCCTATCCCACCGCCTCAAAGAGTACAGCTTCTGTCTCTTCTACCCGACTCAGTGTAGGCTCTCTGGGTCTGTGGTGATGAATTTAGGATTAGAAGACAGGAGAAAGGAAGAAAAATGTGTTTTCTCAAAAGAAGAAGAGAAGGAGGAGGGGGAGAAGGGAGGAGAGGAGGGTGGGGGAAGGGAAGAGGAGAAAAGAGAGAGAAAGAAAGGAAACAAAATGACCATTTGAAGTAAGGCTGAAGGATTGCCTTAGATGCTGATTTTGAACAGATTGCCTTCCCTTGAGAAGACTCGAGCTGGCGGTCACACATCACACCCCCTCTCAGGAGTATTTTGTTTGGCCCCATCAGAATTGGCCTGAGGAGTCCCTTTGAAACAGAGGGAAACGTTTGGCTCTGAGAAACTGACTTCTACAAGTTTGCCCTCCGACACCCAGAGAGAGACACATGTAGGCCTGGGAAGGATATTAACTCCTAGTGGCTCGGTCGTGGCACCATTTAGACAGAGGCAGGTCCTGGAGGAAGGTAATATAGGGTCACGTGGGTGCGTGATTGTCCATCACTGCTGCTTCTGTTTTTGCTTCCACACGGGTGTTGATTGCCCAAGCTCTTCCCTAGGGCCAGGCACTCCTAAGGCACACGCGCACCCGAGCGCTCACACGCACTTTCCCACTGCCCAGTATGGTGGCAAGGGGCTGCAACTCAGTAGCGGCCGGTCTCCTTTGGACAATACGTGCTCTCCTGTGTACCAGATTCACACAGACTCATCTGTCTGGTTCTGTAGGTATTGAACTTTGTAAGCGACTCCTGACACCTCTGAGGTGACCTTGGGAGTCCCAGTATAGCCCACCAAAAACAAGAGATCTGGTGTCAGATCCAAGGCTGGTGCAGCCAGTGACCCGCATGCAAGCACACTCCCTTACTTCCAGTCTGTTCTCCCTGGTCAAGGCTCCTTGTTCCCTGCAAGACGCGATGCACAGAGACCCTCTCACTGGTGGACACTCCATGGTTAATATCCTTTTCTGTCCTTTTAGGATCAAAAGAAATTCTCTTTCCTCAGAGATGCTGGAAGTTCCCTATAGAGAAAAAAAATATTATCATTTCTCTCTCATGTTCTTGCACTCATGTGCTAACAGAGCTTCTCAAACCTCCAGGGCTCTGCTCACGATCACCAAACCAAGGGAAAAGTAGCTGGGAACACAGCCCAGAAACGTGTTCCCAGAAGTTTAGACTGGCTCCATGCACGGCACCTCACACATGCACAGCCTGCCTGTGTTTACTTAGAGCACATCCTCAGCCAGCTCGAGTCTGATTGTCACAACAGCCCCGGCAGTACCAGGAAAAGTATTATTATCCTCCCACAGGACAGATGATGGGATGGGACCGCTTGTCCAGAATCATCCAGTGGGTCATGCTGGAGCTGGGACCAAAACTCAGGTCGTCTGGCTTCTTCCACGGTTCCTTGCAATCAATCGGTAGCACAGTCTTCTGTGTATTAAGAATCATAAACAATCAAATAATACTATTTAATTTCAAGCTGCAGATAGGAAGAACAATTGGCAAATTCATGATTTTTTAAAAAATCGTGCTAACGGTGTAGATGATTAGTGAGGGTGAGGGATGGATGCCTGGTAGGGAGGAGTGGGAGGCTAAAGGGCGAAGCAGGAAGAGGGGCTGTTTAGGCCTTTGGAAGTCTCATCACTTGCACTCTCCTTCATCTGGTTGGAGTGCAAGCTGGTACCTTCATTTGGGAAAACGGTTGGACATAATCTCCTAAAATTGAAGACCCATGTAGCCCATGATCTGGTCTTTCTACTCCTGACTGTATATGCTAGAGAAACTCTTATGTATGCACACCACAGGGCGAGTATAACCATATCCAGAATAAGACAAACTGGAAACACCTCATTGCCCATCAACAATAGAACAGTTAAAGACATTGTGGTACATTCCTAGCAGTAGATTCTAAACTGGAAATAAAGTAAATAAACATAAGCTACATGCAATAACATAGGTAAATCTCCAAACATAATGTTGAAAATGAACCGGTCATTAAAGTCATTGAAGCATCTCGGGAAAACAAACACAAGGTTATGACAGTAGTAAGCATCATGGTCACCACTAGCAGATAAGAAGTTTGAGTAGAGGCAGATGCAGGACTTCTGGGATTCTGTAAATGCTCTCTTGCTTGACCGGGTGCTTGCTGTTGCCACAAAATTTTCCCTTTGTAATTATTCATTAAAATGTGTGTGTGTGTGTGTGTGTGTGTGTTTACACACACACACCCATATATATTATATATATATGTATATTATATCATATGTATATGATTCACCTTTTTCAAAATTTTTAAATGTTTATTTATTTTCAAGAGACACAGACAGAGACAGAGCTGGGGAGGGGCAGAGAGAGAGAGAGAGAGAGAGAGAGCGAGAGAGAGAGACAGAATCTGAAGCAAGCTACATGCTACGAGCTATCAGCACAGAGCCTAACATGGGGTTCAAATTCACAAAACCCGAGATCATGGCGTGAGCTGAAGTCAGTCACTTAACCAACTGAACCACCCAGGTGCCCCAATTCACCTTTAAATATATATCTTACAATGTGGAAATGCTATGAACAAGGAAGAAGGGAGAAAGAGAAGGAGAGAGAAAGGAGCAAGGGACAGGAGGAAGGGGGCTGGATAGACTTAATGGATGTGAATGTCAGCTCTCATCCTCCCCTAGGGTTGTTATCCAAGCTTTTGGGATTTGTTTATTGTTTGGATGATTGGATATGTCATAATCATCCCGGATACCTTCCTCTGGAACATTGAAGGAACCATCACTCCAAGTTGCCAATGCAGTGAAATTTTCAAATGCCAGGTTCCATACAGACCTTAACCTTGCACCTCTGATCTAGATAAACTCCAAGCCAGCATTGCCTTGGGTTCCAGGAACCTGAGGCCGTGCTGGGCTTCTGTGAGAGACTGCCAATGTTTTGCCCTCAGGCAGAAAGGAAACCTGACTTCTTTCCCCGGACCACATCTCCGAATGTCCAGTTCCAGCAGTTAGGATCTCTCCCCTGCTGCAGCTGCTAATTAAGACCATATTCAGTCACCTACCTCTGTCTTTGCCTCTGTTTCTCTGTGTCTCTGTCTTTCCTTCTCTCCCTTCTTTTTATAGTGATTCATTTCTGATTGTCCTACTCTGTGATACTGTTCAGTGAGGCTGACACTTGTTTCAGATATGAAATATCACAACCTTTTCACTGCTTCAATCACTTTATTGTCAGGATAAGGAGAGAAATACCATTATCTTCCAGAATTTCAAGTTGTGTGGGGATTTATTCTCTTTAGTGGCTCTCTGAGAACTGAAATAGTTTGATACCTCCTTTAACATGACTGTAACAGCAGCCACTTTCTCACTAACATCATTTAGAAATGAACAGACATCAAGTGCATGTGAGCAATGTGGGTACCATTCTTTGTTTCTCTGGAGTTTCCAGCATTGGGAGGTAACAGTTTGTGGACCAACTACTTACAGTCAATTCTCAACAGACCATATTTTTTTTAAGTAGCCTCCACACCCAGCGTGGGGCTTGAACTCACAACCCCAAGATCAAGAGTGGCATGCTCTACCAACTGAGCCAGCCAGGCACCCCTCAACAGACCATATTAATGGAGTGAGTGAGTGTCCATGTTTCTATAAGATAGGCAATCTAAAAATCATTTGAGAACATTCTGATTTATGTGTAGATATATTTTATTAGGATTGGCTCCAGCTAAAATGAAAGCAAGGATAATAGTTCAATTCCTTGTTAAGCCCCTACTGTATGTCAGGCATTGCACTAGCTGCTTGGTAGACACTATTCCACTTAACCATCCATCGTTCTGCAGGGATGCATGGTCTCTGCACAGTTGAGGAAGCTCTGCTCCAAGAACTGGAGTGAATTGAGCTTATGCTGAAGACGCTGTTGCTCCTTCAAAAACCAGCTCAGGTTTCTCCCTTACCTCAGTTCCAGAAGATTCTCTGGCTGTGCTGGCCCACAGGGCCCTCTGCTGTCTGAAAAGAAAGTTCTCATTGTCCACATCAATACTTCCTCTGACTTCTCATTAATGTTGCCTCGCAGTGCTTCTTACTGTTTTATTATCATTCACCTCTTCATGGATACTTACCAGATTCCCCTGCCTGAGTGGACAAGAGACCCTATAAACGTATTTCCAGCCTTTATTTCTTCTCATTGTTTAACTCTGAAATGGCCACAAAGTGGAGAAGCAGTAGATACTGACCAAAATGGAATGTGTATATGAAAAGATGGTGACCGAAAGCACCAGTTAATTTTCTATGTGTCCATCAACAGATATGAAGGAAGATGGGGTAATGTGGGCAACATTTCCATATGGCTTCCTTCTGCACCTAATTCGTGTGTGGCCACTTAGCAACCGTCACGAGGTCATTCTGAACTCTCCTCCGTGGGGTGAACATTAGCATGTTCTTTCCTCTCAAGCAGGGAATTTTATAATTGTGTCTTGAGGTTTAACTAAGTCTGAAATGTTATTTTGAACAAAAATCAAAACATAAACTAATGACATGGGACACCTGGGCTCAGTCAGTTAAGTGTCTGACTTTGGCTCAGGCCACGATCTCAAGGTCCGTCAGTTCAAGCCCTGCGTCAGGCTCTATGCTGACAGCTCGGAACCTCGAGCCTACTTCAGATTCTGTGTCTACCTCTCTCTTCCTCTCCCCCACTAGTGCTCAGCCTCTCTCTCTCTCTCTCCCTCTCTGTCTCAAAAAATAAACACTAAAAAGCAAAAACCAAAAACCAAAACACGTAAACTAGTGATAGAGTTGTATGAGCCGTAGGGGTATTGAAGAGGATGGGCTGGTGGAAGTGGCAAGCTTGGAAATAAAATCCCCAGAATCACCACACGTTACCCTAGGAAACCACCAGTGGTAACTTCCAGTTTTAGTACCTTCCTTAACTTGTCAACTTAAATATGGAGATGAGTGTATTACTTAAAGTCCATGTTGGTGAGGATACGTGTCGATGGTGTTTCTCATTTGCTTTAAAATTCTGTCATTTTTTCCAAAATCCTTTCAGAGAATCTCCCAAACCAGAAATTAAACTCAAGGAAAGTTTCCTTTTTGCAATTTAGCAGTTTGAAGTTTTTCGTGCATGGGCACCACCCCACCCCATCCCACTCGATCCTAAATTGAGTTTGAGGCTTTTTTGTTTTCACTCTTGCATAACATGAAAACGAGTGAACACATTTTTACTCAAAATTTCCATCTCCAAATCTCCTAAGTGGTGTGAAAAATCCTGGAAAATCTCAGAGCAAAAGAGGACGCTAGGAAAATTCAGGGCAAGTGGAAACAGCAGTGAAGGATGTAACCTAATGTCTGTGTCAACACGACCAAACTTCCCCAAAGATGTTTTCCCTCCAGTGAGGCTGGGCCACTAAAGCAAAACCACGAGCTCACCACCGCTTAACAGTGATGGTCATGAATCAGTCCTACACCATTCAGCACCCGATACGCATCTGCTTTGTCCCTTAAGGCTCTCGAGGCCCAATGACTACTGACTATAATATGGTCAAGATCCCATGAAAGTCATATCTCAAAAGAAGTGCTGGTTCTAAAATAAAAAAGAAACCTGTGAAATTGAAATAAATATGGTCAATTAAATATCTATAAAACAGAACATTATATGAGCTAGTGATACAGAACGCAATTTATTTACATATGTGTGTATATATGTATATACATACACACATAAAATATTTAGATACATACCTGCCTATGCATATGTGTGTATATATGTGGGGTTTCCCAAATATGAATATATATATATACACAATATCTAATTGAGATATGAATACATTTTAATATATTTGATCTAATGTGGCTCAGGCCTTAAAGTATGCTCTTTTTAAAAAATCTTTGTTTAGTTATTTTCAGAGAGAGAGAGAGAGAGAGAGAGAGAGAGAGAGAATCCCAAGTAGGCTCCATGCTCTCAGCACAGAGCCTCACTTGAAACTTGATCTCACGAACCATGAGATCATGACCTGAGCTGAAACTAAGAGTCAGGTACGTAACTGACTGAATCACCCAGGTACCTTGAAGTATGCTCTTAACAGCACTGTCCACATGTACTTCGTTATCCTTCATTCAGATGAATAAATGTGCTATGTGTGTGTCATGCGAACAAAAGCAGATAGATTTCCCTTTATGCGCAGTTCTAAAAGGTGCATCCCTTGACTTCAAAGAACAAAAAAGTTTTCGGAAATCCTTTTTGAAATGATTTCCCATAGATGGCATCATTTCAGGCACCATGATAACAAGGTAGGAATATACATTTGAAGGACTTCTCAAGATGACCTTCTGTTGGCCAAGACTTCTCCATGTTATCCTTTTCTGTCAGTGATTTCCCTATCTTCAAAAGAAAATAAAGGGATCAATTCTTCTTCTAAGTTCCCACTCCATTTTCTCTATGTTACTATATAATGAATACTCAATCCTTGCGTTAGAGTTATTTCAGCACATTTGAATCCCCCACTGGACTGTGAATCCTGTGTGTGAGGTGGTGGTAATGAAGGCATCTTATCTGTCTTGGTATCCCCAGTACTGAACACAGTGTCCAACCATTAGCAGGTGCTCTGTGAGAAGACTAGAGGTAAAAATCGCTTGGGTAAGTGAAGAGACTAAAAATACACACTTCTACAACTGATGTCATATATGCATATGTACATACACGGAGAAAAAGAGAGAGAGAAAGAGAGAGTGCTTCAAGTTGATATGATTTCCAGAAGTCAGAGATACAGTTTCCTTTCCTTTATTCTTACAGAAAGGAATAATTCCGGAAGCTTTACGTGGCAGAAATTGTTACTGAGAAACACTGTTCACAAATATTCAACTGGAGTATAATAACGAAGCTTTGGTTCCAAGAGCAGAATTGAACTTACATTTTTTTTATCTCTGATTACAGAAATAATGAGTTTAGTGTTGTGCAGAAGGAGAATTGGATCCAAAGACATAACTGGGTCAAAATCCAGCACCCCAAGCAATTGATTCTGTAATTTCAAAAAGTCACTTATTCTCTAGGAGGATTAATTTCTCCTCTGTGGAGTGAAGACACAAATGCTATCACTATTCATAGTAGTTGCTGTGAGGTTAATATACCTGTGGCACCCTATTAATTGCTAAGCATTATAAAAATATAAGAGAAAATATTATCTTCGTTTCAGATTCAGAATTCTTTGCTCCTATAATCTTCGCCAAAGCATTATATGGAAGGGAACTTCCTACCGATTGAAAATCCCATGAAAGACTCAATGACCCAGGGGTTACCTCTCCTCCCCAGATGGTTTCATTGCAAACTGACCCCACGTCCTGAGTGAATTCAATGGATTTTAGAAATAAAAAGATATCACCTAGTCTAGCCTCTGACTGTTCCTGAGGAGGAAACAAGGCTCAGTAAAGGAAAGTGGTTTGTTCAAGTTCAGAGAGTGAACAAACCCCTGACTCCTAACACATCCCTTTGTCCTGGGTCATGAGAAAACAATGTCACGAGGGACTGTCCTCATAATAAAACAGTACTGAGGTTGTCTTCCCATGATCGGGCCCCTTCTTATGTCAACACGAAGTATGATTAGGGTTTGTGGGGAGGAAGCTGAAGCCAAATAACCTTTTTGCTAGTTTCATTGCACACCATGAAATTAGTGTAATAGAGGTAGACATGTTGCAGAGTTTAACAGAAGGACCGCACATAGTTTTGGAATTGGGCCTGGGTTTGAATTCTGACCCTAAGTCCCATCCTGTGCCCACCTCCACAGCACATACAACTTACTGGCTTTGTGATCATGGGAAAGCTATGTAAATTTCTAAGTGTTCGTTTATTTTGTAAACTAGAGAGGATTGATACTGATCGATAAATAGAGATGTGGTGAGGACAGTTAATTGAGTTCACATTTGGAAAGCACTTAGCATAGTTCCTGGTATGTAATGAGAGGCTCAATCAGTGGATGTTTTTGTTTTATTAGGATTATACGATTAAAGGGTTTCATGCTATAGCTAATCCATGATGCTCTGCTTTATCTAATGATGGGATAGCTAATTCTTGGAATAGATACAAAAACAAAAGAAGACAATTAAATATCTTCTAAATAATTTGGTCTACTTTGACTAGTTGTTAAAATATTTGAGATTTTTTAAAGCATGGAAAGAATATTTTCAGGGGTGCCTGGGGGACTCAGTTGATTACGTGTCTGACTCTTGATTTCGGCTCAGGTCATGATCTCATGGTTCGTGAGTTCAAGTCCCAAATTAGACCCTGAGCTGACAGCGTGGAGCCTGCTTGGGATTCTGTCCCTCTCTCTCTCTGCCCTCCACCCCTGCTTGCATACTTACTCTGTCTGTTTCTCTCAAAAATAAATATTTTTAAAAAGAATATTTTTAATTAGTAAATGCTTTTTAAGAAACTAGAAATAAAAAATAATATATTCATGATACATATATAACTATGATAACAATTTTCCACAAAACTGTGAAGAAAAATTCAAATCTAAACATATGAGAACAAACCGTTGGTTATTGTAGGGGTAGTGGGTGGGGAATGGGTTAAATGGGTGATGGGGATTAAGGAGGGCACTTTGATGAACACTGGGTGTGGTATGTGATGAATCACTAAATTCTACACCTGAAAATAATATTACACTGTATTTTAACTATGTGGAATTTAGCAAAAGTTGGAGAAAGTAAAAAAAAAAAAAAAGAAACTAAATTGGGACAAATAAAAAAGTTTTAGTATGTGAAATAATATTCTACCCACATACAGTACAAGAAATATATTAGACACATATTCATGATGGTCAACTTTGGGTAAACCACCCAGAGATGAAGAAGGAGAGTTCTTTAAACACCTACACAGTTGTTCCCAGAAAGCACAGGGAACCACAATTCCCCACAGAGTCCACAATGCCACAGTGGAAACATGAAACATTGCTACACATTCATTATTATGTATTCCACGGGCAAGAGAACTTTCCATCTGCCCCTTACGTTAGTTAGAATACAAGCAACAGATTCAGTTATGGCCCTGGCACTTGTATGTAGTAGAATCGTTGCTCAGAGATGAGAAACATATATGAATGAAGAGAGACAGATACGAATGACCCACACGGGATCAGGTATAAGCTTAGGTTCGTAGCACCTTCATTGAAGAATAAAAGTATTTCTTTCTACACCCTTGCTTGAGGTATTTTTTAAGTAAGGTTTTATTTCTTAGAACAGTTTTAGATTCACAGAAAAACTGAAGGGAAGGTACAGAGATTTTCCACATATCCCCTGCCCTGCACAGGCATAACCTCCCCTATTATCGACATCCGCCACCAGAGTGATATATTTGTTGTAACTGATGAGCCTACACTGATACATGACAATCACCCAAAGTCTATGGTTTACACTAATGTTCACTATTGTTCATTCTGTGGTTTCGGACATATGCGTAATGTCACTGCCTTAAAAATTCTCTGTGCTCTGCTTATCCCTCCCATCTCCCCACAAACCCTGGCAACCACTGATCATTTTACTGTCTTTACTGTTTTGCTTTATCCACTGTGTCATGTAGTTGGAATTGTACAGTAATGTAGGCTTTTCAGATCAGCTTCTTTCATTTAGCAACGTGCATTTAAGGGGACTCTGTCTTCTCATGGCTTTACAATTCATTTCTTTTTAGTGCTGAATTATTCCACTGTCTGGATGGACCACAGTTTATCCATTCAACTGTTGGAGGTCATCTTGGTTGCTTCCAGGGTTTGGCAATTATGAATAAAGCTATATAAACCTCGTGCAGGTTTTTGTGTAGATATAAACCTTTCATTTCCTTTGGGTAAACCTTCCTTGAAACTGAAAAAGGTGCATATAACAATGCTTCACTTTCCTTAGTACACTAAGGGTACATTTGGCTGCATATAACAACAATAACAATAACAACGCATTCCAGAAGCTTTAGCAAGGCATACATTTTTGGTTTGCTTATCTATCATACAGGAAAAAGTAAATAGTGTTCAGTTATGATAACTCTGAGTCATCAGAGACTTAGTCTAGTTTTATTTTTATTTTCCACTTTCCTCAGCATACAGCGTTCATCCTCAAGTTTACATCATGGTCGTAAGATGTTATTTGCAACTCTAACACTCCCATCCACATTCCAGGCTGCAGGAACGAAAGGGAAATGCACATCGCCCCACACCTGTCCTCCAAATTGGCCCCGGAGTCTTCCGGGAAGATCTGCCCACCCCTTCAATGCCTTGACTTGCCTTGATTTATATCTCATTGGACACTTACAGCTGCCAAGTAGGCTGAGAAATGTCATCTTTTAGCTGTGTGTTCCACTGCATTAAACAAAGTCAGGTGTCTGTTAGAAAAACCGAGAAGAGAAAGATTGTGAGACAGGCAGCCGGACCTCTACTGCAGCTCACAGTCAAACCATATCTTAACCAGTGGACATGATGTTCTCAAATCAGAAATACGATTTAGTTTTTTAATTTTGACAAAAACAGTATTTCTGGCCAACATTTGTATATTGAGTTATGGTTTGCCAAAAAAATCATATTTACATGATTGTGTGAAATCAACTTTACAAAATGTATCATATATATTATCTATTTGATTCTCACAGTGATCCTGAGAGGTAAATATTTTGTGTACATTATCAAAGAATGAAATGAGTTTAGAAAATCTTAGTGCTTTGCCCAGAGCTAACCAGTTAGTAAGAGGATGTGACAACAATTTAACCAGATCTGACAAACTCCAAAGCCCATGTCTTTTTATCCGAAAGTTGATTAACAAGCTGTCATTTCTCCCTAGTTATTTTTTAACCAACAAGTTATAATTTTCCATTTATTCCATTCCTTAGTTGTAGCTCATTATTTCTTTTCAAAGGGGTTAAAAAACATCTAGATAATTTAATCCCAGGGTAGAGAAAGGAATGAAAGGAAAGGAAAGGAAACTAAGTTGCAAACATTATCTACTAGGTTCTTTTAAAATGCAGGACCCACTTTGGGGATCCTGGGTGGCTCAGTCAGTTAAGCGTCCAACTCTTGGTTTTGGTTCAGGTCATGATCTCATGGTTCATGGGTTGAAGCCCCAAGTTGGGCTGTGCACTGAGAGCAGAGAGCTTGCTTGGGATTCTCTCTCCCTCTCTCTCTGCCCTTACCAAGTTCTCTCTCTCTCTCTCTCTTTCAAAATAAATAAATTAACTAAAAAAAAAATAAATGCAAGGGCTCCTGGGTGCCTCAGTCGGTTAAGCAGCTGACTTTGGCTCAGGTCGCGATCTTGTGGTTCACAGGTTCAAGCCCCACGTTGGGATCTGTGCTGACAACTTGGAGTCTGGACCCTGCTTTGGATTCTGTGTCTCCCTCTCTCTCTCTGCCCCTCCCCTGCTCATGCTCTCTCTCTCTCTCTCTCCCAAAAATAAAAAATAAAATATATTTAAAATTTTTTTTAAAAATAAAATAAATGCATGACCCATTTTACCTTCACAGCAGCCCTGGGAAGCAGGTACTACTATTCTGCAGTGAGGGAAACAGAGAGGTTATGACACTCTTGTAAGCTCATCCTGACAGGAGGTGACAGAGGGGATTTGAAGGCAGCTCTTTCTCATTCCCTACACGAACCTTGACGTTATTCATATCTCAAAATATTTGGAAGGTTGTTTCCTGATTATTTATCTGTATAACCTCAAAGGTGTGAGCAATAACCAAGGAACACAGTAAAGTAGACAGTGTCACGTGACTAGCAGAACTTATGAATAATGAAGGGAAGATAAACAAAGAATAAGAAGCTGTGAAAGATTTGAAGTGTTTGTTACTGGTTCTTTGGGAAGACCCCAAATGCCTCTCTGTCCTGCTTGGGTCAAACGTCCATTTGTTTTAAAGTCAGGAGCTGCACCTGGTTTTCTCACCTGACTCTCTCTAGTGCTAAGCTTATAGTCATAATAGCTACCATTGAACCCTTGTACTATCTGATTAAGGTTACTAAGTATTGCATGCGACATACTTACACTAAAAAACTTGTTTTAAATTCTAAAAGAAAAAATTTCTAATTCATCTTAAGTTTATTTAAAATATTCTTAAATTCTAATGTAACTGAACGTCCTGTATTTTTATTTGCTAAATCTGGCAACACTAGATGTGACAGACCTACGTATTGCTTGATTTAATTCTGGCAACAACTCTTCGGAGGATTAGATAAAGCGACGCGCATCCAGAGAGATTAACTTCAAGATCACACAATTTAAAACTGGTGGTCCCAGGACTTACGCTCGTATATAGCCACTCCAACAGTCTTTGGTCACAGCATATTTTTTCAAGCTTTGAAAATAAAAACAACTTTGACATTCTCTAACAATTAAAGAATTTAACTATTGATCGATTATCCTAACAGAGGGGAAGAATCACATGAAAGCTATAAAGAATCCAAAATCTGTCTCCTGAACAATGGCTAAAGCATGTGATATTTTTAATGTCTTCCAGATCATTAAGAGAAACAGAAAAGCAAAGAAGTGTCCTCTCAGTGGTTTTCAACAGGGGGTGATTCTTTACCCACGGGGACTTTGACAATGTCTGGAGACATTTTTAGTCGTCACAACTGGGGGGTGCTACTGGAATTTAGTGGGGAGAAACCAGGGATCTAATTATCCTTCATTGCACAGGACAGCCCCCACAGTAAAGAATGATGCATTCCCACATGTCAATAGTCCTGAGGTTGAGAAACCCCAAATTAAAATAATCTGTTGGGGTTTTAATGTTTTTCTTTCAATTTTAAGTTGCTATACTGAACACAGAGAGCTGGAACATAGACATTTGGAGGTTTCCATGAAGGGGTGAGCTCTATATTCCAAAGAGTCACAAAACCCAATCCCTTCATGGCATTCTCTGGAGCAGGCAGAAGTGCAGGAGGGGTGGGGATGGTGGTAATTTTTGGAAACTAGCACCTTGTGCCAGCTAGTACATCTTTAGAAATCAACGTTGGGTGTTTTTTTTTGGGGGGGGGGTCCTTTCTGTGTTTCCTTATGGCTGTTTTTTTTCTTCTTTGTGGTGACCCTTGCATTGGTTTTCTGTGTAGACTATTCTAATCCAAGAACGGCTTAGTTTTGGACAACTCAGTCCCAAAGGCCACATGTGCAAAGACATGGAGTTAGTCTGAGCTCTCCGTCTCCCTCATCTGCATACATCCATCTGTTTGCAGTCCCACACCCCTCTAGGTGGCCTTGGCTGCTAAAATCGAGGTAAAAGGGAGATTATAGCTAAAGGAGACTGGATCAGTAGAAAATGCATGAAGTTTGGAGTCAGGCTAACCTAAATGCAATCTTATGCCATCTATCTTCTGGCTATGTAACTTTGGACAGTTTTTAAACTCTTCTGAGCACCGTAGTTATCATTTGTAAAATGCAAATAATTTTACCCACCCCAGTGAGTTGTGATAAGAATTAAATGAGGCAACATGTCTTAAAAATTGTTTTATAGCTTACAAAGCATCATTAAAACAGGTTAAAGTCCGGGCCGCTTGGGTGGCTCAGTGGGTTAAGTGTCCGACTTCAGCTCAGGCCATGATCTCGTGGTTCCTGAGTTTGAGCCCCGCATTGGGCTCTGCACTGACAACTGAGAGTCTGGAGCCTGCTTCAGATTCTATGTCTCCCTCTCTCTACCCTTGCCCCACTCATGCTCTGTCTCTCTCTCTCAAAAATAAATAAACACTAAAAAAAAAATTAAAAAGCAAATTAAAGTCCTCACAGACTATTTGCAAGAGGTATTAAAGCATATGTGTTAGGTTAAAGCATGTACCCGTGTTTGTAGTTTCTTTATTTTATTGACCAAGTCATTTTTATATATCATTGTAGAGACAGCTTGCGCTCCCTCAACTGAAGGAAGAGAACTATTTTGTGAAATTTGTTTGTTTAAACACTTTCTCCTTTTTTTGCAGGGCGGGTGGTTAGAGAGAGAAAAGTAACTTTTTCCTCAAACAAACAAATGCAAGAAATACCCAATTCTGGTTGACAGAACTTGGTAAACAATGGCTGGTTTTTAAATGTTGATGGCCTTGGGGTACATTTGACTGCGAGTGGTGCCTTTAGCATCTCTTGACAGATGAGAATTTATAAAATGAGAAACACCAGACTGACCTTGGTTCTGTGTTACCAAACTCAAATAGGACATCACTCTGGGTGGGAGAGTAGTCTTCTTCCAGGGGGCTGAGAAGGGTTTCCAGGGCAAACACTTGGGGGGCTGGAGTTTTTAAAATGTTTTCTTAGAGTAGAGGTTTCCATAAGGGTCTGATTTATTTCAGGATTCTTCTGTTCCTGGTCCACGTCAGAGTTGCAGAACACCCAGAGCCAGAAGGTGCCTGATTTCTGAAATGGAGGGACGTGTGTCAAGAATCTAGAAAGAGCAGTCCAAAGTCAGATTTAGATGTCTGTTCTCTTTGTTTCCTTAGCACTCTGATCCTTGCAGCTTTCCACACTGTGTTATTATCTATTTTCTCCCCCCACTCTTCCCCATGAAACAGCGAACCCCTTGGAGACAGGGAGTGAGTCTTATTTATTCTTCTAAATACAATGCTGTGCATGCAGTACTTATTAGGTAGAATGTGTCCAATAAATAAAAGAGGAAGAAGAAAGGAGGAAGGGAGGGAGAGAAGGAGAGAGAAAAGAAGGCAGGAAGGAGAGATAGAACAAAGAGAGAGCGAAGGAAGGAGAAACAGATCATTTGCCCAAGTTTGATCTTGGGCCAAGAGCAACAAAACAATATTCTTCAGTCCAATGCAGTTTATCAGGTAAATGGCTACTACCTTAAAATCATTGTCTCTGTGAAAAAGCATAAAATATACTCTACTTCTGCAGTGATTGCCCAGGACGTGGCTCTGCCTCATCAGGAGCCTCCTGTTTCTTGGCTACTGGGGTATAGTGATCGAGTTCTAGCCACTGTATCTGCAATGTGACAGGAAGCCCTGAAGGACGCAGCTCCTGGTAATAACCCAGATGCTCACTTATCTCTCTGGGGATCAGGGTTTCCCACTGGCACCAACGTTAGGTTTCCAGATACCAGAACCATGAATCCTGCCAGTTGGAAAAGGAATCAGAAAGTAATGTTTTCAAACAAGGCCTCTCAGCAGGCAAGGCTTACCAAATGCTAACATTTCCTTCCTCCATCAAGCCACATCGAAAGCCAGCACATACAGGTAGAAAAAATGCCCAATTCCCCTGGCTTCCAGCCGGTTCGCCTATGAATGGTGGTCAAAGGCTGCCATGAGGGGTGCCTGGGTGGCAGTGTCAGTCAAGCCTCCGACTTCAGCTCCGGTCATGATCTCACAGTTTGTAGGTTCAAGTCCCGCATCAGGCCCTGTGTTGACAGCTCGGAGCCTGGAGCCTGCTTCGGATTCTGTGTCTCCCTCTCTCTCTGCCCCTCCCATGCCCATGCTCATGCTCTGTCTCTCTCTGTCTCTCAATAATAAGTAAACATCAAAAAAATTTAAAGGCTGCTATAACCTGAATAACAGAGGTGCTGTCGCTACACAACTGATATTTTATTCGTGGTTGTGCTTTAATGAACACAAACCTTTAAGCCCAGAGCTTCCTTTTTATCAACCATCAGAGCCCCACTACCAGACAACTACTTTTATTGTATCTTGAAAGCTTTCAGGAAATGTAATGCAAAATCCAAATTCATCTGAAGGGAGCATGAAAACATTTATTTTTTGTGTAGACTAGGCTGAGGTAACAAAAAGGTCCATGTATGTATCACTCAACATAATAGCAGTTTATTTCCTTTATTTTAAATGTTTATTTTATTTTTGAGAGAGAGAACATGAGCAGAGTAGGGGCAGAGAGAGAGAGAAAGAGAGAAGGGGGGAGGGGGGAGGATCCAAAACAGGCTGTGTGGGTAACACAGAGCCTGATGCTAGACTCAAATTCATGAACAGTAAGATCACAACCTGAGCCAAAGTTTGATGCTTAACCTACTAAGCCACCCAGGCACCCCAGTAGCAGTTTATTTCCAATCACTTAACATCCCAGAATGGCTCCAGGTCTGTGAGTGGTAAGGGAGCTCTGCTCCATGTGGCCATTCTAGAAACTTCAGAATGACAGCAGCTCTCCAACTCTGAACATGGTGCCTTTAAAGTTGAGGGGAGAGAAAGTCCTGACTGCAGCCAGTCTTAAAGGTAAAAGGACATAAAGAGCAAAAATGAGAAATGTGATGGGCCAAGCCTGGAAAGGACACTCATGATTTCACTGGCTAGAGTTCAATCGCCTGGTCACAACTAACACAAAGGAATCTGGGAAATGTAGTCTAGCTCTGTGCTCAGGAAAAATGGGATAATAAATGTTGGCACACAGCTAGTGGATCCACCACAAAAAGCAAATTTCTATTAAAAGTAAAAGAGAATCAATTGATTTCTGTGTAAGCACCGGTTTCCCCAGGAAAACGAGAAATGGGAAAATGTGTCTGGGGTTTAGAGTGAGTGTAGTAGGTAGGAGTAGGAGACGAAAGGAAAAAGTGAGATCATGGAAAAGACCAGCTTTTCCATCATTTTCATACATCTGATCAGCAGTTGGGAAGTAAGCACAGATTCTAGGATTCTCTTTATTGTCCCAAAGCTGTGAAGATAAGTGTTCTCTTTCTCTACGAGGGTCATGCAGGTTGGTGGTTTCCTTGCGATAAGATAAGAAAACAGAATTACATCTGCCATCTGGGCAACTTCTGCCATGGAACCCATGAGAAAGGACATGCAGATCTCCCATATTTCCTGAGGTGGTGGTAGTTTGTAATTTAGCACGAGACGGTACAAATTGCTCTTTGAAAATAGCAAGGCACAGCACTCTGAAAAAGAAGATTTCTACTTTGCAACCCCTTTGCAAATGTTGAAGAGGTCAAAAGGAAAATTTTGATTTAGTAACTAAAAAACAGTCAAGTGAAAAGTGGTAATCACCATGATTACACAAATGCTTAATGTGTCCAAAAACAGTGAGCTTTAAAAAATCTGCATGCCATTGCATATTTTTTTCTCTTTCTCTAGTATTTATTCTAAAACCAAGACGTAGGTGGAAATTTTTATTAGCATCTGGGTAAGGCCCCCTGCCAGTCTAGAAAACCTTCATTAATCATTGAGATGCTCACCCCCATTTTTAAAAGAACAATGACTCACTAGGACTTACATAGCAATCAGGGCAAAGGTAACTGAATGTTGAATTTTCAAACTTTCCTTTCTTAAGAATGTCTTCACTTCTGGAATGTAAGACTGCTTTGAGTGACTATGCATGTGTTTATGAGAGAGAAGTAGGGAAAGGAAAATGAACTGTAATTGAGAAGTGATATTTACGTTAGGATTTCCTCTCCTTTTCAGTTTTAGGTTTAGTCTTAAGCACCTTTGCCTCAAGGGAAGAAGGACTCGGGAGAGCTACAGCAGGCCCATCTAATTGCTTGTACCTCACCACTTAGCTGGAAGTACACTGGGTCACATACTCTCCCATACCCTTCATCCATTACGTTCCAAAAAAGACACAGTGAGAAGAGAAGGCAGATGAAGTTCGTGGGTGTCTGGAGAGAGATGATGTGACCATCTCTCCTTTCGTAGGAGATACATTCCAATTGAACTCTTTGTCACAGCACATGTACAGCAAATTTAGTTTTAATTCACCTCCTCTGGTACTGAAGCTACTCTTTGAAGGAAAAACCAGTTCACAAAATACCTGGAAAGGAAGAGATGTTGTAAAACTCTTCAATTTCTGCTTAAAAGCTTCAAAACAACTGTGAAAGACATTGACAAGTAGGAAAAAATTGGCAATAAATCAATGAAGAGCTTATAGTGTCTTCCTTGTAGCTCTACTGCCTTTCTTTTTCTTTCTTTTAACCAGAGGTTACGCTTTCTTCTATATGTCATCGGCTCTTCCATGGAAATTTACAGACTGGTTTATCAGTAAATGGATTTACTTCTCCCTACTTGTATAGACCCGGAGAATTGTGCAGCCTAATATCTGTACGTTTGAGAAGACAGTTCATCTGTTTTCATCAGGTGGCCCCAACGGAAGAAGGCGTTCTGGTCTCTTTTGCTCAGGTGATTGGGGGAGTTAATTCATTTAACCTTCAGGGCTCATGCTGCTTCCTCTCCTGTGATGAGGTGCACAGTCTGGCTTGGTCTCTCGGGTCAGCAGCTGCAGGAAGAAGAAATGGAAACTCTTCATTGTCATCGAGCCTCTTTCTCTGCCAAAGAACAATTGATCCCTGAAACTGCTAGCAGAGGGGAGAGGCTTTCCAAGGACAGCAGAGGAAAGAGACAAACGAAGTCAAATGATCAGCCTCCCTTGGGACAGGGAGTAGTCTACAAGCAAGCAATAACAGGACAGTGTGGAGGGTGGTGGAGACTGCCAGGGAAGCAGAATGTCCTGTTCCAGCTTTGGAGGCAGGAACGAAGGAGAGATCTGGGAATCCTGCTGAGATACCTCAGCACTCAGTAGGACTCTTTCTGTAACGTAATGTGGTTTTACTCCTTTTTAAATGTGTTGCGTAAAATGTTACCAGGATCAAAGGAGATCTAATTCCAACCGAGTCATAAATCCTTAAGACAATACTGAGAGGAGTAGCCTGGGGGATAGTTAATCATCACTGGTCTTCAGTGAGTAGTATTTCAAGTTTGAGGCTCATACAAGAGCAATTGTGGAAAATGGGTGTGCTGGAGGTCAAGTGCATGTGCTGATCTCATCCACATGAAAGCGGGAAAGAATTAAATAGTTTAAAAGGAACCCCTGAAATAGGAACAAATTTGCTACTCACAGATTCTCTCTGAAAGAAATACTAAATCATGTGCTTAAAACAAGAAGAAAAATAAACCCAGAAGGAAAGAATGGGACAGAACCAGACGTAATAAGAGAAAAGATTATGGTAAAAATATGGCGGTATGTCAAAATTTTATCAACCGCAAAGAATCAGTAATATTTGGGGAAGTTAACATCATAATGTGATATAATTACAAGAAAGTAAAAACAGAGGACAGGAAAAAGAGAGAGAAATTAAAACTTTCAAAGGCTCTTGCCTTATTTAGGAGAATGAGTTATTAATTTTAGGGTTTGTTAGAAGTATGTAAAAGTTTTTCATATTACTTACTAATATTTTTTCTTTTATTAAAAAATTAAAAAAACACAAAAATTAAAAAAATTAAAAACTCCAAAGCAAATATAATATAATATTAACACTGATTAATTCTGAGGCCTGAGTACATGGGTGACTTTTCTATTATTCTCTGTCCCTTAAAATTGTTTACCAAATTTTTTGTTTAACTTTTTATTGATGTTTATCTTTTTTTGAGAGAGAGAGGCAGGGCATGAGTGGGGAAGGAGCAGAGAAAGAGAGAGAGAGAGAGAGAGAGAGAGAGAGAGAATCTGAAGCAGGCTCCAGGCTCTGAGCTGTCAGCACAGATCCCAATGTAGGGCTCAAACTCACAGACTGAGATCATGACCTGAGATGAAGTCAGATGCTTAACCAACTGAGCCACCCAGCGTCCCAATTGTTTGCCCAATTTAAAAGGGCCAGAAAATGTGAGTAATAGAAGGGATGAGGGAGAGAGTAAAAGACAGAAAGGGAACCCAGAGCGAAATGGTTCGATTTGAAAGAAAGCTACAGAACTAAGTATTGAAAGAAAGCCATGCCCAAAAAGGGGGCAGTGGGCTTGGGTAGAGCTGTTTGAAGGGATCGACTCTCTATGGAAATCAATCAATAAAGACGGTTCTTGGGGTTGGGGGGAATGAGTGAAAAATTAAGATGGGCTGCAAGCACTAACAAGGAAATTATGAAGTAACATCGCAGAGAGCAGAACACCTAAGACAAGTAAGAAGGATCCAAGCAGACAAGTTCTAGTTCCCCCATCTCTCTGGCTGTGGGTTCCCATTAGAATTGCAATAAGCCAGACCTCAAAGCTCGTATTAGAACCCCTGACGCCTCAGTCCAAATGTGATGCATGTGTTGTTCCAGCTTGTGAGTTGTGTCCAGTGTTGTTTATTACAGTGAGGGCTTGGCTCTTCACGATGCTTTTGTCATCTGCACTGCACCCCAAGTTAAAAAGGCTTTCTGGTGTTCTTTCAGCATCTAGATAGATGGGAGGCTGGGTGGTCATGGAGTCTGAAAGTGAATAACATTTTAGCCATCCTCACACAGGGAAGGCGTTTGGGTCTTAGCCTACTAAGCACCACCATCCATCACACAGACATTAGCGTTGGGATCTCCACTCAAGCTGGCTACACAGTGGGCAAGTCCTAGAGAAACACTGCTTGGCCAGTGGGCTCCCTCCCACTGTCCTGAGTAGCCCCAGGGGGAACCCAGCTGGCCGATGTTATTCTCCCAAATGGAGTCTTAGAGTGAAAGAGCTCAGATACAGATCTAGGTAAAGTGAGGAACTGAGAAGACAGACGGGTATGGGAATCCTAGCTGGACATCATCACACTGAAGGAAATACCCGCAGATGTGGTCTGCACTACACTGGTTTGACCACCCTTTGAATAAAACAAACACTGTGTGTGTGTGTGCGTGTGTGTGTGCACCAGGCACACATCTAGTGTCTTCTTTCTCATTATTTCATTAATTCCTCACAACTCCAGGAAGTAAACATTGCCAGCTCACTTTAGATAGAAGGAAACTGGACCTAGGAAGGCTAAGTGTCTTACTGAAAAGCACACAACTTGTGAATGACACAATTGTCAATAGAACCCAGGTCTGTCTAAATTTGAAGATTTATTGAGCCAACTCATTTGGAGCTGAATGGGAGGCAAGCTAGACTAATGGTCGGGGCCATGATAAGGACTGACCGGGTATCTCTGTTGAGAGAATGGTGTTCTTCTGAACATAATGTTTCAGGCGTCATGGGAACGATGTGGAGCTAGAAGAGATGGAAAAATTGAATACCAGGGTAAGGATATCCAGGAAAATGGCCCAAATGGTTATTCTATAGTCACATCAAAGGTAATTTGTACTGGTATTCATTTCACTGCTTAACAGCACACTTTTAAGCAGATTGTTAAACATTACTCTGTTAGAGCCAAATAGTCACCCCGTAAGAATGAAATTTTGTACATTTTGTTGTTCCCATAAGTTATGAGGAAGTTTAAAAATTGTCCATTACTCATTGTAAATTGCGAAAGGAAAGGCATGGAGTGGTTTTCATGTGGAAATCAGCTTGTAACTGAACTGAATAAACAATGAAATACATTTACTTTAGATTAACTTTGGGATGTGGGAGCTAGGGCATAGGTGGGAGGTCGCTGGGCACATCCCTAGCACCAGTTAAACAGATACGGGTCTCCCTTCCTGCAGGGGCTCTCAGCCAGGGGTGAATTTGTCCCAGCCCCCAACCTCCAGAGAATATTTAGTAAGGAAGGTCTGAAGACATTTTTAGTTGTCACAGCTGAAGTGTGCTACCGTCATCTAGTGGGTAGAGGTCAGAGATGCCGCTAAACATTTGGCGTTACATAGGACGGTCTCCACAACAAAGAATTATCTGGCTCAAAATATCAAGTGTCAGGGCTGAGATGGCCTGCCTCATTGAGAAAACAAAACAAAACAAAACAAAACAAAACAAAACAAAACAAAACAACCAGGAGGCCTCCCTTGGAGTAGATTAGTAGGATGCAGACATCCAACATGACCCCAAAGCTAGCCTCTCTTATTTTCCAGATTTAACAGTCAGCTGAGGAGGTGACCAAGCTAATACTTGACCTAAAATGCTGTGTGTATTATACTTTGTGTGCCCCAGTCTGACCTCTGGTCAATTTCCATGTGTTTCTCTGCAGCCAGTAAAATCTAACTCCACTAAATCACTCCTCTCCAACAAGGCCCACAGTTAAGCACTATCACTTACAATGCATTTGAGTTTCTAGGCAATATTTCTATGCATAATATACATCTTAAAAAAATAATGACATTCTGGCCAGTGAGTTCCCAATCACAGCTCACTGCAGGAAATTAATAATTTCTCTGAGCAGCTGTTCTAACCACTGACTTCAAGAAATGATATTGTAATATTAAACTGCAGATTACCATCTTTGGGGGAAATAATCTCTTTAAAATTGTCCATTCTTTGGTTTTAATGAGAAAATCGGTCATTTGGAGGTTGATGCCAAAAAAATTCATTCATTACCTTTCAGAGGCTCCATTCGGGGCTAGAACGGTATTTCAGGATTTACCATATAGGTAACTCAATTCTGCGCTAAGTTCAGAGATTTAGGGAAACTGAGGCACAGTCACTCGTGAGCAGCAGAACAAAGGGTTAACAGGGAAGGTTGCCGGACAGGCCTTTGGACCATTCCCAGCCATGTCCGTTGAGAGATTCCTTGCTACCTCAACCTGCTGCTTCAAGACAGTCTCAGGGAGAGAGCTGGGGCAGCTCTCCTCCAATTCTGGCTCTGCCTAGCATCCTTCTACCCAGCGACTTAAAGGACATTTAAGGCATTCCACATGGCTTTTGACAGCAACGTGAGCAAACCTGAATGAAATGTTCTCCCGGTGCCAGTGAGCAAGTTCACTGATGAGCAACAGAAACTGAGAACTCTCATCCCTAGAGTCTGTCCTGCTATAAGGGCATACTACTTTCTGCCCTGTGTTCTCACTTCCTCTGGGTGACGGAAGCTTCAAGGGTAGGGGACAGAGCCCCATGCTGGGTTCTGCATCCAGCCTCTCTGGGCTCTCTTCCAACCTCTGCCACTGACGTGGACACCTTTCTTGTTTGCCCACTGTTTCCTCGTGGTTCAGTGAACTGGCTATTGTGGGAGACTCTTGAATGGTCCAGCCTGCACACTAAGAGAGTCCTTGAAGCAGCGTGGGGGCATTGATCTGCAGCCCTGGCCTGTGTATCCCTTCTGTGCCGGTGGTCTGAGCCTGCTGAGGCCGTCTGGGGGGCTCTGGTGCCCCCTCTGTAAGAGGCAGACTTTAAGCTGGTCCTGGAGGGTGAGTGGTGTTGTATAAACAAGAGGTGGTAGGGATGGGCTGGAGCTATGGTGAATGCACAAACACAAAGAGAATGCACCAGCAAAGGCCTGGTTTACTCAGGGAATGGCAAACAGCACAGACAGGTGCAGTACTTTAGGTGTGATGGCAAGAAAGGAGTGGACGGGTTGAAAGAGTGGGCTGAAGTCAGATTGTAGAAACTGTTGACTGCCCAGCGAAGGAGTTTGGGCTTCACACTGACTTGCCAAGACTTATTCATATCTCTTGGTATCACCTCCACCTCTTTAGCACGTGAGATCCTCAAAGTCAGAGATGCTGCCTCTCATCCTCTCCCCAGGCCTCAGGTGTGGCCAAGGTGGATGTGGGATAGAGAACCCAGGCTGTTACTTTTAGACAACTTGCTCTAGTAGAGACCACCCTCGTGGGCCGGCCACAGGCCACAGTGTCAGCTGCCCTCCATATTTCTATCTGGAGTAAGAACTGCCATTAAGCTAAGTGCCTGGGTCAAGAAGCAGGTGAGATGGCCATGGGGTGTCCTGCCTTCATTTTAGTTCTGTGGTTCTGAGTCTGTTTCCCTGATCTTCATCTGAGAAACAATTCCAAATGTGAAACCAGGGATAGTTAAACTATTGGACTAGCCCACACCCTAATTAGGCTCATTTTTTCTGAGTCTTAGAACAGCAATGCCCAGAGTTATGAGAAGCTTTACAGAATTGGGGCTCCAACGTCCTTCTCAAGACAGAATCACTGGTCAGTCTTGTTGGCCTACAGGGAGGGAGCCAGGGTGGACACGTGAAAATGACCTGGAGGCACCAGGCCAGTGAGAAGTGAAGCCACTTCTGTGTGACCCAAACAGTGTCTGTGTTGCTCTACTCTGGGCCACCTGTTTCTCGACTTTAAGTAGGGACCATAAAGCTATTTTGCAAGAATGTTGTAGGAATTAAATAAGATCATATGTTCAGACTACTCAGTATGGAGCCTGCTGTCACAGACACTACATGGATGCCATGATGATAAGACATCTGTGAGCCTTCATTCAGTCCATTCAGTTCAACACTTAGTAACCAAATAGAATATCTAGCCAAATCTGACTCTGGTCCTCTAAATTCTCACTGGTTTTATAGTAAGTCAAGTGTAAGACCATCTCCCCATTAACTTGGGGGCCCCTCGAGGCCTTACATGTCTCTGAGTCCTTGGCTTCTAGCAAAGTGCCTCTATGCAGGAAATTATAAAATTATACAGGAAATTTGTACGGGAAGAAGCTTGACAAAGAATCACAGAAACAATGCATATGGCTGACAGAAAGGATGTAGAAAGGCTTCATAAGTCTTGAGAAGATTAATAGAAGAGCTAAGGAAGGATTTTTCTGCCCAAAGGAGCAGCATGAACCACAACACAATATTATTGCTGGCACAAAAAGAGCATAAGGAGGCCCGACTACCTCGTGGGTGTAAGGGGCATATGCAGACGGGTGAGTTCCCATCAGTGAGGCAGGTAAAAGTCAACAAATAGAATCATTACATCTCAATCATATTAGGGAGTTCTACCATCAATGCCATAGGGAATACTTCTCTCGTAATATAATATATATATTAACATATATGTATTAATATACATATAACATTAATATACATATAACATATTTATTACTAAGTATACTTTATTATTGTAATTTATTATTATATTAACTGCACTACACCATACATTCTGTTTTAGAAACATTTATTTTCCAGTCAATTATTTCCCCTTTCCCCCATTTTAGTAAGTTTTCAGTAAATCTAATACACAGACCATGTTCAAATTTTCTCTTTTCCCAACTTACCAAAAAAAATTATCATTTACAGGTAGTTGGAGCAAACTAGTTTCATGACCAGGATCTTAATTCATTTTGAATAGTTAGTTTGAAATGGCTAAAGTTTGCTTTAACCTTTCTCAACAGGAGATCACAGCTTGTTTCCTTTTGGGGAAATCCTTTCTTAAAATAAATGCTTTTACAAACAAGGGAGCAGTTTATCACAAGGATAATGAGCTTTCTGTTTACTGGGTCATTCATTTTGAACCACCTGCTGGCAAAGATAACATCACATTCAGTTGATCTTGGTACCATGTAAGAGTGCTTCAGATACAGGCATCCAGAGCTGTATGATGTTTGTGATAATTCTAGAGTTCAGTTTACCCCGAAATAGAGTCAAATCTGAGTTCTGAGTACCTGGAAAAAGAGGCTTCAGAATTAAGTGTAGTAAATTTTACATTGGTTCATCTTTTAAATGTTCCAACATACTGTTTCAATGTCTCTAGAAGGAAGCGTGAATTGTACCAACCAAGGAGAAAGCCAGGTCTCTGGACACAAGGACTCTTTCTCACCTTACACTAGCAGTCTTTTTAGGTAGTGGGGAGGGACAAGCTCGTGTCCATTCTAATGCTCCAGAATCTTGTTGTTGGCTTCCAAAACCACCAATACAAATTCATTTGTTTCTTTGTTTTTTCATTCCTCAGTGCTCATCACAATAAATGTACTCTCAATCCTCTTTATTTCACCCATTCCCCCACCCACCTCCCCTTTGGCGACCACCAGTTTATTCTACAAGTCTGTTTTTGTTTCTTTGTCTATCTCTTTTACTCTTTGCTTGTTCATTTGTTTTGTTTCTTAAATTCCACATATAAGTGAAATCATATGGTATTTGTTTTTCTCTATCTGACTTATTTCACTTCGTGTTACACCCTCTAGGTCCATCCCTGTTGTTGTAAATGGCAAGAGTTCATTCTTTTTAGTGGCTGAGTAATATTCCATTGTTTATATACACAACATCTTCTTTATCCATTCAACTATGGATGCACACTAGCACTAAACTAGATTACCAGCAATGAAATTGAATAAGTAATCAAAAAACTCCCAACAAACAAAAGCCCAGGACCAGATGACTTCACAGGTAAATTCTACCAAACCTTTAAAGAAGAGATGATTCCTATTCTTCTCAAGCAAGTCCAAAATATAGAAGAGGAGGGAAAACTTTCAAATTCGTTCTATGAGGCCAGTATTACCTTGATACCAAAACCAGACAGACGCTACAAAAAAGAAACCTATAGGTCAATATCTCTGATGAACATAGATGCAAAAATCCTTACTTGTCCATTTATTCATCAGGTACTTCACTCATTTATTTACTTCACACATATTTGCTGAACATTTATCACATGTCACTTGCTGGGGTCACAGTAGTGAAGAAGGTGAGTGTGATCCTTGCCTGCTAGAGCTCAACGTGCACCTAGCAGCAGCTGGGAGACACTGTGGGTCTGAGGGCCATGGGGTCCTTCTCCATTTTAATAGTCCCTGGATGGGAAAAGAGTCTCTTCAGTTCCTGGCAGGTGAGGGTGAGGACAGAGAATTAGTGGCAACTAATTTATTTTTGAGGCTCCAGTCTGCAACCACTCTTCCCAGAAGAAGCTGGATCTTGTCCGATCTCAGGAGTTCTATGGAATTGGCTGGAGAATCGAGGAGAAATCCCTGGATACTCCATATGCAAGAGGCCTTTCATCCCTGGCCCATCCTTAAGGAGAATCCTGTCTCCTTTTCTCCTTCAAGGTGATAATCTAATTGTCATGACCTAAAGAAATCCAGTGGAGTCATTGCAGAAGAGGAACCCCTTATTTAAGACCAGAACTGGCAATATTACCGACTATGTGGCAAAGCAAGTTCCTCCCACTATGTAGGATGTCAAATCCACCTTTCTCGTGCTCTAAGATCTATGTGTTCTTAGGAGCCATTTATGTTCCTCCCTTCAAAGGGAAGGCTTCCTAACATCTAGGTTGTTCCCAGTTCTCTCCTTTTATAGACTCCGAGAGCCTTTGCCTGGGGTCCTCGTTAGGATCTGTCACATACTGTTTGTTTCTCCAGTTAGACTGCCAGATGCTTGTCTAAGGGGTCTTACCCCTTGTGCCCATAAAGAACAAGGCTGTTGAAAATTCTCTGTGGCTTAAATGTGAAGTCACCTGACTTCATGATTTCTTTGAGGCAGACAGGTTGGTATAATCCTTAAGCAGATGACCTCTTGAATCAGATCGCCTGGGTTTAAATCCTGGCTCTGCCACTTACCAGCTGTGTGGCTTTTGACAAGTTGCTCAACTTTTCTGGACTTCTTTTTATCTCATTTGCACAAGAAAAAAATAGTGCCAATCTCCAGCATATTTGCAATAATTAAACTATTCGATGCATGAAAAGTGTATAGAACAGTACCTGACGTGTCAGTGAGTATCAGTACTTATGATTATTGTCTTTCTTTTAAGGAGGAGACACCTATAACAATACCCCAAAGGATTGTAGTCAAATAGTTTTTATGTAAATTCAAGTTAGTTAACGTCCAGTGTAATATTCATTTCAGGTGTACAAGATAGTGACTCAATGCTTGCACACAACACCCAGTGATCATAACAAGTGCACTCCTTAATCTCCAAAACCTCTTTACCCCATCCCTCCACCCATCTTCCTTCTGGTAACCATTAGTTTGTTCTCTATAGTTAAGAGTCTGTTTCTAAGTTTGCCTCTCTCTTTTTTCCCCTTTGCTACTTTGTTTTGTTTCCTAGATTCCACATATGAGTGAAATCATATGGTATTTGTCTTTCTCTAACTGACTTATTTCACTTAGCATGATACTCTTTAGCTCCATCCATGTCATTGCAAATGGCAAGATTTCATTCCTTTTTATGGAAGAGTAATATCCCATTGTATATATACACCACATCTTCTTTATCTATTCACCAGTTGATGGAAACTTGGGCTGTTTCCATAATTTGACTATTGTAGATAATGCCACTATAAATATCAGAGTGCCTGTGTCTCTTTCAATTAGTATTTTTGTATTCTTTGGCTAGATACCTAGTAGTGAGATTGCTGGGTTATAGGGTAGTTCTATATTTAACTTTCTGAGGAACCTCTATACTGCTTTCCAGAGTGGTTGCACTAGTTTGGATTCCCACTAAGAGTGTAAGAGGGTTCCCTTTTCTCCACATTCTTGCCAACCCCTGTTGTTTCTTGCATTGTTGACTTTAGCTATTCTGTACTATGAAAAGTATAAAACACCAGTGAAAGAAATTAAAGATGACATAAAGAAATGGAAAGACATTAAATGCTCATAAATTGGAAGAAAAAATATTGTTAAAATATTTATAGTACCCAAAGAAATCTACACATTTAATGCAATCTCTATCAAAATACCAACAGTATTTTTCACAGAGCTAGAACAAGCAATCCTAAAATTTGTATGGAACCACACAAGACCACAAATAGGCAAAGTAACTTTGAAGAAGAAAAGCAAAGCTGGAGGCATCACAATCCTGGACTTCAAGTTATACTATAAAGCCATAGTAATCAAAACAGTATGGTACTGGCACAAAAGTAGACACACAGGTAAATAGAACAGAATAGAAAAACCCAGAAATGAGCCCACAATTATATGGTCAATTAATCTTTGACAAAGTAAGAAAGAATATCCAATGGGAAAAAGAGAGTCTCTTCAACAAATGGTGTTGGGAAAACTGGACAACAACTTCATTTAAAAAAGAATGAAACTGGGTCACTTTCTTACACCATACAAAAAAATAAATTCTAAGTGTATTAGAGACCTCAGAGTGAGACCTGAAACCATAAAATTCCTAGAATAGAACACAAGCAGTAACTTCTTTGACATTGGCTGCAGCGTCTTCTTTCTAGATATGTCTCCTGAGGCAAAGGAAACAAAGGCAAAAATAAACTTGGGACTACATCGAAATAAAAAGCTTTTGCACAAGAAGGAAACAATCAACAAAACGAAAAGGCAACCTACAAAATGGGAGAAGATATTTGCAAATAACATGTCTGATAAAGAGTTAGTATCCAAAATATATAAAGAACTTATAAAACTTAACTCCTCAAAAATGAATAATCCAATTAAAAATGGGTAGAAGACATGAATAGACATTTTTCCAAAGAAGACATATGAATGGCCAACAGACACATGAAAAGATGCTCAACACGATTTATCATTAGGGAAATGCAAATCAAAACTACAATGAGATATCACCTTACACCTGTAAAAATGGCTAAAATCAACAACACTAGACAAATAGATTTGAAAAGAAACATAGCAGTAATTTGGTCCCAGCTCCTACCAAGTCTTTATGATTGATTAGTAAAAGGAGAAGAAAGTAACTCTAAGTTATTAAAAGCAATCTTGAAAGCCTCTGTGCATCTTGAATCACAAGTATACTAAAAACAGTACAAGAGTTGAACCCACTGCAATATACACTCTTGAAGCCTTCAATCTCCATGCAAGCACTTTTACTTTCCAGAGGCTGTCATGCCATGAAGAGGCCCAAATTAGCCCAGGGGAGAGACTGCATTGAAACTTCCTGAGACTATATGAAGGATGCAAGGGAGAGGGAGAGGAAGAATGAAGGGAGGGGTAAAGAGAGAGAGAGAAAGCGATGTCCCCAGGAAGCCTCCACTGGCTTTGTTTCAGCTCTGGGCTTTTCTAGCTCCTGACTACAACTGCATGTGATACCCCATGCCAGAACTGTCTATCTCAACTTCTCCAAAATTTCTGACTCTTAAAAGCTATGAGATATAATAAAATGGATGTTATTTTATGTCACTAGGTTTCGTGATGATTTGCAAAATATGAATAGATGACTAGATTTTTCTTTCTCAATTGAAAGCTTTCTTTTCTCTTCCTCCATCCCTTCCTTCCTTCATTCATTCCTCCCTTTTTCTTTCTTTCTTTCTTTCTTTCTTTCTTTCTTTCTTTCTCTTTCTTTCTTCTTTCTTTCTTTCTTTCTTTCTTTCTTTCTTTCTTTCTTCTTTCTCCCTTTCTCCCTTTCTCTCTTTCTTTCCTTCATTCTTCCCGAATGGAAGAATATTTAGAAAGGAGAGGGTTTAAAGTCTTGTTAAAATTGCCACCTCTTTCTAGATCCTTTGCATACTAGAGGAAAGGGGAAAACATAAAATTATTTATAAAAAAATCAAATAGTGGACATTTACTCCAACAGAAATTCTAGAAGAACACATATATAAAGTTCTACCTGATTTAAATATAATGCCATTGCACCTTGGTTTATCATTGGGAGAAGCAAAATGGTGCTGCATGACCTTGTGAAACATCAGGCTTATGTACATGACCTGGGAGCAGGGGTATTCTCTCGGCCTTAACTCGTCAGTGGATGGGGGCCTGCTCCTCATGGGCTCACTCTTCTACAGGCTTTGTCCAAGGGTCCTGGTAAAGGTTCTGATGGTGAATGTGTACTACATTCCTCCTCAGACCCCTTTCCAGTTTGACAAGCTCCAAGAAGCCAGCACATAAAGCAGCACAGGAAATGCAAGACATCTGTACTGGGGCCTGGGAACACACTTTCCTCAGTCCCCTTGCTAGTGTGGTCCTGGCATTGAGCAGGGCCTCTTGAGAAATGAATTAAAGAAACAAGTCCAGTGGAGAACATGGGATTCCACTTCCATTCATCTTCCTTATTTTGCAAACACCACATTCTGCAAATCCCATGCCAGTAAAGCTCTTGGATCAGCCCTCAAATTCTTCGGGATCCTTAAGGGAGGAGATGTCAGGGCTGGCCAAGAATCTAAGTGGAAACTGATGACAGAAGCTGACATTAATCAGCTACACAGTATGTTCTTCCCAGCAGGTTTCTTCCAATAAATCAAAGGCCAGCAAATCCGAGGGGTGTTTAGCCATGAGAGAGCAACTGTTTGCTGTTCTCTTTCCTTGCTAAAGATGATGAATTTAATGTTTAATTGAATCCAACACTGGTGGCCGTGGGAGTGTTTGCTGTAGGTGTTGGGTGCACATACCACGAACAGTCACATTTCCTCATAGACCAGGGGCTTTATCCAAGTATCCCCTATTACACATGGTTCATCGTTTATGTTAAAGTTTCCTGGCCAAATGGAGCCACCACCCTATCTAGTGATCTGAAACAGACTCACTCTTTCAAGTTGGAATCCTCAGGCTGTTTTTGGTGACCAAATAATTTCTTTTCCTTCCTGAAAGACCTAATTAAGATACTTAAAGATATTAATGTAATAATGTCTGTTTAAAATCCAACCAGGGCCAAGCTCTTTCAACATCAGTGTGTGTGGGGATCGGATGCTGGACTCAGAGAATAGGGTAGCTTTCTGTCTAAGGCCATGATCCACTCATGCTAGCTGTGCCACCTTAACTACATCACTTTACATCTCTGAACTTCCTCTTGCTGCCTTGAAAATGAGAATTAAAACCTCTATTACTGATTTGTGATAATGATTAATGAAGAAGATGTGTGTGGAAACAGCTCCTATGCTGCAGAAGCACTATGAACACAAAAAAGTCAGATTATTATAATTTGTATTATTAATAACAAAGTATTTATTAAGGAGCCTGAAAAAATTTGGACTGGCTTTTAGGGTAGAAATTTCTGAGTGAGGAGCATAAGAAAAGCAAGTGCCATGATCTCAGCAACAGATCCAACGTGAAACTCTCTTCTGAGACAAATATCTTGATAAAATAAGAAATTTATCTCCCAGGTAAGACTCATAACAAATCCACATTAGGCCAATAAATGGGAAAATTATTTTAAAAATTCAGCTACTTACGACCAAATAACAATTCCAGAATCAATTATTCGGATAATTAATGCAGCAATATTTCTTGGGCATGAATAACAATTCAATTGCAAAGTGATTTTGCATAATTTTGGAAGGTAGACCTAGTTATGTTGATACGTTTCCAATTTTTCAAATTCTACCCCATAAAGATCTTGGCTTTGGTAAGAAAAGGAATATGAAATTTGATATTTTGTATTTTCTTAATGATTACCAAATTAATACTTATACAAATTTATACTTATACCAAATTAATACTTATACAAAATTACTTATGTTTACATATTTTAAAACATTATCACATTTGTTATGACATTAGATTCTTACGATGGTCCTGAAGTTAGCAGGGAAAATATCACATCCTTCTTCAGACACAGAAACTGAAGTTCAGGTTGGAAAAGAGATCTGCTCGAGGTCCCGAGATACCTGGTGGTCAAGTCCACACTGGGGCTGGTCTTCCTGATGATTCCTCATCGAATCACTCTGTGTTATACTTTTAGCAGTCACCATATATAAACCTAAAAAGAGTAGAAAATCAAAATGTTGAAGACAGTTTTGTGACATGCATCAATGCTGCTAGAAATTTCATCCTAGACATCTCACAAAAAATGTATCAAAGCACCCAGTTTGTAGACCAGTACCATACATCTAGAATATGTTCACAAAATGACTATAGATGCATAAGATACTTGTTCCACTCACTTTCTCTTCTACAAGAGACAATATAATATAATGTTTACACACAAAGGTTTTGGAGCTGAACGAATGTGACACAAACTTTTGTCGGGCCACTTACTACTTTGTGTGACTTAGGCAAAATTCTTTCTGGGGCTTGGTCTCTTCCCATATAAAGTGGGGCTAATATCTAACCAATAAGATGGTTGTGGGGATGAAACAGCTAACGTATGCCTGGTTCTGCCTAATGATTTGTCTCAACTCTAAGTTTCCCCTCTGCGAGAGGTCTTTCCAGACTCCAGCAGATGTATAGCCCACCTCCACACCTCTCCCAGAATCCACTGGTGTTGATGCCATCATCCTATTTTCTTTCTTGGAGCACTTTCCGTTATATGAATTTATATTATTTGTTTGTTTATTAATGAGCTTATTGTTTGTCTTTTTTTTTTTTAACTGCAGGTTTTAAAAGAGTAGGAACTTGACTCTTGTCTTCACTGTCCTTCAAGGATACTACAGTATGGTGAGACACCAATTCTGGGGATGTTGCTCCTAATACACTGAATGTTCATAGCACCACTTTATGTTGTATGATGCGATCTTTCCAGTCATATATGTGGCAGCCTGTTGTTTCTCAGTGAATGCTTAGTAAGTTCTTTGTGCACAAAGTAAGTGTACAACAATAGCATTAAGCATCTATTTCTTACCAGGTCTTAAAATAAAGGCTAGAAATGAAGCAATGAATAAAACACAGTCTCTTCTTACCATAGGCTGATACTCTGGTACTGAAATGTTTTATTGCCTTAACATGGTTCTAAGGTTAAAATACAGCCAACTTTATACAACCTTCTCTATATAGAAGTTATTTGAAAAAAATTTTTACTATTTTACATCATTTATGCTCATCATAATCATCATCATTAAAACTAAGACATGATTTCCTGAGTAATTGCTTCCTGAAAGCTTCTGTACTAGTCATTGTGGGGGCACAGAAATGACTAAAATATTATAATATGATATTCTATATGTGGTAAATATTTTCAATATTCAGGTTTATATATGATAGAAATTCTATGACACCAGAAAGCCACAGGCAGTGTGGTATGTTGGCTTACACCTAAGATACAAACCTGGATACAGCACGTCCAATAAGACAGCTGTGGCACCTACTCCATTCATAGTTTGTGTGTGATTTTGGTGAGGAGGAGGAGGGGGAGGATGAATGGGGTAGATGACTAGCTAATAACCTAGTATAGAAAGGTCAATATTTGCCCCTTTACCTACAACTCTACATCAGATGATCCAACATGAAATCAGAGGCCTCCAGGTCAATCAATGGGGAAGACTGAAGGAAAGCTTCTAGATATGTACTCTAGGTATCTAGAGTCTTGCTTTGGAGTTCTGCAACCCTCTTTTAATGAGAGAAGGCTGTTATTAGCAGAGGGGAGTGTGTTTCTGCACCCCCTTCCCATATCCAGGTGGACATTTGCCCACATTGCAAAGTCAGCATCCTGCCATTTACCGGTTACTTCTTTATCCTCAGAGAGGCCAGATCCTCAAAAGCTATTGAAGTCAAATTCCAATGGAATTATTGCTGTGACCAACAAGGGCTGCTGTCAAGATATGTGATAACCCCCAGAGCTAGTGCTGTAGCTGCTCCTGCTGTGTAATGTACATTAAAGAGCACGAGACACACCACATTAGACTCCAAAGACACAGTCAAGGGCATTGAGAAAAGGAGACTGCAGTGTCTTAAGACATATTTTAATGCCTTGCTTAAATTTCTAATCCCCTTTCTCTATTCTCTGTTGTTTCTTCCCCCAAATCATCTACAACTCTATCGCATATGTCTGTTAGAGCTTTATTTCTCTTTGGTCCTCCCTTACATTACTCCATTAATACATTACAATCTCATTTACTCTTTCACAGACTCATACAGGGGACCTTAGAGACCATCATTTGCAACCATTCAACTTACAGATGAGGATTTGAGAGAAAAGTTGGTTCCCAGAATCGACTAAAAGATAGGACTTTTCTTACCAGGAATGTGAGAAACCTCTACTTTCTAAAAAAAGATAAATGGAAGAGGAGAAGGATGATCTTGAGGAAGAATCTGGAGGCTGCATAAATGTCCAAAATATAGCGACTCATAGATTTACTTATGAGTCATCTAAATTTATGCAGTAGTGAGGGAGTATGCCAAATGAATGAACAGGTCCACACGTACTCCTAGGTTGAAGGCAGAGTTTAAAAAGGACAAAACAAGTTCCCTTCTCTCTCTCTCTCTCTCTCTCTCCCCCTCTCTCTCTCCTTCTCCCCCCCTTTCCTCACTGCTCCCCCCTCACCATTATTATCATCCTCATCATCATCCTCACACATAAACTACTAGGAAAACTATCAGAAGAGGAGTTAAGATACCAGTACAGAGAAGTTGAAAAATGTAATGATGTAAACCAAGAGGGCTAAAACAGAACATTCAGGGATGATGTCAGATTAGGGAAATAGAAAGATAGTAGAGTTGTCAAAGGGAATCAAAGATATTTCTAGAAACAAGTCCTGGTGAGCCAAAGCAAAATTAAATGAATATGCTGATGTTTACTTTCCCAGCTCTTCATAGGAAATTGAAGATGGTTTTGTGGAAGGCAAGTGGGGAAAAGGTGAGTCTATAAACCATTATCCACTCAAAGTCTTTATTTAAAACATTTGCTTTCAAACACACTAAGGATTCAATATTTAGTTGTTAAAATTTGCAAAGTGAAGTTTTTTCACAATTTATTTGAAGAAAATACCTTGAGAAATTGGAAACATGCCAAACAGGAAAAAAAGATGTATAGCATAAAGCATACTGTTGGAATTTTAGGGGCTATAAGCCAGCGGCTCCCATACCAAAGAGATTTCCGCCCTTCCCCCATCTCCTAGATTTTTTGGTCTAAGTTGGCAGGGGGCTTGTTTTTCAGGGACCACAGAAAACAAATGCCTAGCACTTGGCTTCAGAATATCTTGGATGTATTTCCAGTCATAGGTCACCTTTTCATTGTGGAAACGTAAGGACAGGAAGACTATAGACAAAGTCTTGTCCCACCTTGACTATCCCTGAAGAACAAGTCTGACTGGGTGTTGTATGGAAACCAACTTGACAATAAATTTGATATTAAAAAATTTTTTTAAAAAGGGGAACCTGGGTGGGTAAAAAAAAAAAAAAAAAGAGAACAAGTCTGAACAATGTTTCTCAATGTGGGGCCTGTCTGGGTAACTGGGAGTACTAGGGTATTCTGAAAAGCTAGATCCAGACTGAGAAAGAAGTAGCATGATTGAAGGCGAGCTTGGCTCATAGGAGGGATTTGTTCCCCTCTTTCCTCCCCCAAACTCCATCACTTCGTGATATTAGTTTCCCCCGATGGGTTAGAATTCGCCATTCAGAAAAGGTCTTGAAATCCACTCTGCCCTGGAGCCATGACTGGACAAAGCAAGGGCCTAGAGGGCACAACTGGATGGATCTCAGGGTCATTTCCTCAATCCCTGCTGGGTACTGGTCAGGAAACTCCTCTGTAAGCCACCAAAGGAACGGAAGAAAAATAAGGATGAGTGAATTGTCTAGGAAGAAAAACAAAGGTATCAAATTACTGCAGCTAGAAGAATTCTGGGGCCAGTAATTCATTGTACTGCCTCTGGTTGGCTTCTACCCTTGGAGCAACATTAGTCCTCAAGGTCTTTGGATCGTGTGGGGCAGGGTGGGTGGCACTTGCAGGTCTCTGGATCTCACTGGTCACTGCAGTTGGGCTTGGTGTGTGAAGAGAAGAGTGCAGTGCACTCAGTGCAGAGCATGCAGTGGTCAACCTTCAAAGAATACCTGGAGGATGGCTATAAATGGAAAGAAGTAGATAATTGGAGAGAGCACAGAGGGAGATGAGGGAGAAAAGATGAAGGGAGTGGTGAGCAGTAGAGAACAGTCATCTGTGTACCTCGGCCCTCTCTGCCTCTTCTCTCCTGGACCTGTGAACAATGAACATACCATTGAGACCTCTTGCCATGATGTATAGTGTCTAAGACCTTCCATTATACTTTCTGCATATTATATTTTCATGATCACCCCACTGGAAAGTCAACCTTTGTGATCCCATTTTATGAATTAGTATATTGAGGCTCAGACATGTTTAGGAGTCCCTGGAGTCACCTAACTAATGAGGGGAAAGAAGGGTCTTGTGTCCCAGTTGTCCAGACAAAAGAGGGGGAGCCACAGTCATTCCTCTGGGGATCCACCAAAGATGTCTTCATTGCTCAGGGATCTCAGGGAGCAGCCAGGGAAACAGAGACACATGGTGAGAGGTCTATGGCAAGAAATGTGGAGGAGAAGGCCAAAGACCAGAGGTTAAGGAAAAAGAGGTGTGAAGGAAAGAAAACACTCTGTCTGCGGCAGTAGTCCCTGGGCTGATGTGTTTCACTTAACAGACTGTGTCCTGGGTTGGACGATGGATGAGAAGATGAACAACACCCACGCTGATGACTAAGGCCCTCGGGGGACGTGACAGAGTAGAAGGGAGCCACAAATTCTCACCCAGGCCTTCCAGAAGTGAGAAGGAGCGTGCCTGTGTGACCATCAGTTGTGGCCAGAGAGGGCAGGATGAGATTGGGAAGGGCAGACCCTGGGCAGAAGCCATGGAAAGCAGAGGGAGAGAGTAAGAGCCACAGCAGGTGTCCTCGCCTCATCAACTGCTAGTCCCTGATTAGCCTCCCCCCAGACCTCACATTCCAGAATGAGTCAGTGTCATTATTGATTCCTGCTGTGTATTCCAGGGCTGGAGGGGAGGAACCTGGCAAACAGAGGAGGCCCCTCAAAGCATGCATTTGGCCCAAAATGCACCCAAAATGTTCTGTTCTTTGTAGCTGTCCACATCCACAGGATTCTTGTAGCTAGAACACCTTCTGTGCTATTGCACCCCTGATGTTCTCATAACAACACTTTTAATTCAGTCAATGAGTTGCTCATTCACCTGTTCAATAAGCATTATCGGGTGGCAGGTAACTTTCTGGACAACAGAGGTGCCTAGCCTTGAAGGTCCCAGCCTTCTGGGAGAGCACAGCCTAGGGGCACCCAGGAAAGTCAGCAGACAATTTCAGTTTAGTATTATTGGAAGATGTAATCAAGCCAGGTGCTGAACTTAGGTGCACTGAACCTAGTTGGAAGATAGATGGTGAGTGGGAGGAAAGTATGAGGCAGTCCAAGGGTGGCCTGACACTGCCACAATCCTGTAGGACTAGACTCCATCCCAAAAGATCCCAAAGAACATTCTATAGTATAGTACTCAGGGTGTGCTTTTGTCGTTATGGCCCAAACAGTTAATAGAGCCCCAGTCATCACCTCTTAGTGTTATAACATAGGCATGAACAACAAACCCCATGGAACTCATGCTACTCGATAGTCCTAGGGATTAAAAAGAGACTTCTTCCCAGCTGTCTTTGTCATCATTAATTCACCCATACTCCCAACTTCAGTGTTCCTTCAATGCCCTATCCTGAATGTAGAGCATTAAATTGTACAAAAGAATGTAGTTGTACCCATCAACTCTCATTATTCATCATCACTGTACAAAATAATTTTTGCTGTACTTGGATCCATTGATACTCTTGCTTCTCAACACACACACGTGCACATACACACACACACACACACACACACACACACACACACACACAGACATGGGCTGGATTATTAGCAGGGACCACAGAGACCTGGAGCTTAAAGATGCCATAAAGGGTTCTGAGTCCAGCCATCCCTCATAACTTTCAGTTTGCTGAAAATCCAGCTTCGCCACAGAGGGGGACTATTAGAACACTCAAGTAACTGCCATGGAGGGCTGAATGACAAGATTAGGGCCCCAGGTCATCTTCTGGACCCATAACTGGTGAGTTGACACCAGACTTAGTTATGGTCATGGTCTTTGATAATCTGGTACAACTTGTGGCTTTATGTACAGATTTATGTCCTTTCTCCTTTTTCTTACCACTGTGCCTTTCTACTTGGAAAGAGTGAGCCCACAGCCTGAAATGTTGTATTATCTAAGGGCTGAACGTGGACCCAGGCATTCAATGACTCTGAGCCAGGCCCTTTTAAAGTTCTATGATATGAGATAAGTCACTTCAGTGTTGAGGAACCTGCTTCTTGTAAAAATAGAGACAGTAATAATTCCTGCCTCAAGGTTTTTAGGAACATGAACATTTAAATGCAAATAAGTCTGGCAGAGCTTTCAATAAAAATGATAGTTTCCTTTTTTTTCTTTAAAGGGTTTTTCTTTTCCAAAATATTTGCATCCTAGGAAATGGAGGGTCTCTGATAAAAGAAGTAAGTCGGCCGCAAAAAAAAAAAAAAAAAAAAAAAAAACTCAGTGCTGGCTCAGATTTGAGGAAGCTTCCATAACTAACAGCACAAATTTCCCTCTCTCTTGGCTGACAGAATTGGAGGCGAGAGCCTGATACTTATCTCCTTCCATCTGTTTCTGTGTGCAGACTTATTATAACGGATGTTTCTATTCCAAAACAGTGGCCCCTTCTATACAAATGTGCAAAACATTTCTCTTAATTTCCTCGTGCTTTTCTCTCAGGCTTCCAATTGTAAAAGTAAGAGGTGTTAAAAAGATGGCTTCCTCCTAACTTCTCTGCTGAGAGGCAGCCCCTGGGGAGAGTAGGGGCATGAAGTGAACTCTGGAGTGGGAGTGTTATCTCCAGAGACCTCCCTCACTCCCCAAATCCACCAGTATCCCTTCAACCCTTGCTGAGCACATCCTTAGTTTGAGTCCTATTCATTTCTTCATGTTCCCAAAAACATAGTCTTTTTCCTTATCTTGCTGATTCTGATCTATTCCCCCCGCCCCTTCATCCACCTTCAACCTTCACCCAAAGCCCTGATTCTCATCTGTAGCTCCCACCTGTCACCCCCAACCCCACCCCCAAGCTTGGGCTGTGCTTTGCTCCAAGAATTGGGAGAGTGGCAGGTTATGTTCTTAGGCTAGTCTGGGAGGACTGGGGCTTCAAGCATTACTTAGTGGGAAGCAGAGCCTTTCCACAGGCAGAAGCAGGCGTTGTTGGGGCTCTGCTGAGATCTCATGAAAGAGGTTGAATGCACCAGCTTTGCTGCAACCTCTTTACTTCCCAGGAACCTTCATTCCCATGGATCTAAGTCTGTACTTAGAAACTGTTATGGACTGAATGTGTCCTCTCCAAATTCATATGTTAAAGCTCTAACCTCTAATGTGATAGTATTAGATGGGATCTTTGGGAGATAATCAGGATTAGATGAGATCATAGGTCTTACTTCAGATTGCTATAACAAATGACCACAGACTGGGTGGCCTATACAACAGACATTGGTTTCTTGCATTTCTAGAGGCTAGGGGGTCCAAGATGAAAGCAGATCCCATATCTGATGAGGCCTCCTAGGTTGCAGACAGCCACCTTTTAGCTGTATCCTCACATGGCAGAGAACAAAGAGAAAGGGCAAGTTCTATGTCTCTTCTTCTAAGGGCACTATTCCCACTCAAGAGGGCTCCACCTTCATGATGTAATCACCTCCAAAGACCTCATCTCCTAATACCATCACATTTTGTGTTAGGATTTCAATGTATGAATTTTCAGGGGACACAAATATTCAGTCCATAACATGGCCTGATCTAAGACACCAAGGAAATTTAGAAGCTCCGATAGACATCGATATCCCAACATGCTTTTAGAAAATGCATATCCAGCTTGGAAACCCATTTAAACTGGTTGGTATAGCCTGACTTTACTGCAGGGCCTGGAACCTAACATTCTGGGGCTGTACCTGCAAATAGTAAGCTTGTAGGAAAGTCTCCTATCCTAGATTGAGTTGATCATCTTCTTTCTAGAAACATTTTCCTTTTTGCATATTTTATGCAATTGCTTTTACTCTAAGGAAACAAATGAACCTGTATGCCATGAGCATGATTTTACAGGTAAATCTGTAATTTAATCCTCAGAATAACCCAGTAAGCCGTGCCTGGGTGGCCCAGTTGGTTAAGTGTCTGACTCTTGGTTTTGGCTTAGGTCACGATCTCATGGTTTGTGAGTTGGAGGCCCTTGTCGGGCTCTGTGCTGATATTGAGGAACTAATTAGGATCTCTCTCTCCCTCTCTCTCTGTACCTCCCCCACTCACATGTGCATGCACAGGCATACCTGCTCTCTCTCCCCCCAAATAAATAAATCAACTTAAAAAAAACAGTGAAATATATATTACAACTCCCATTTTTATACATGAGGAAGCTAAGACTTAGAGGAGTTACTTCCTCCAGTACTGTACAACTCATAAGTGGTAGACAGATTGAACAAATGTAATGTTCTCTACATCTAAATCTCTTGCAATCCTTTTCAGATTCTCAATTCAGAATGCTGAAGTTTCTATAGACATAGGATTAGCATGACAAATCGAATAAAAGAAATCTCCAAATCATTCTTAAATGACATCTCAGGACAATAAATGCCTGACTGCACGATCAAATAAATGTATTTCTACTTAGTTTTCTTTAGGTTGATCAAATAGTGACCATTTTTTCTTCTCTCTCTCTCTCTCTTTTTTTTTTTTAGAAAGAAATAACTCTCCCCCCTCACCCCCGTTTATTTTTTTTGTTTTTTGAGAGAGAGACAGAGAAAAAGAGAGAGATTGAGCTCAGGGGAGAGGCAGAGAGAGAGAAAGGGAAAGAATACCAAGCAGGCTCCACACTGTCAGTGCAGAGCCCGATGCGGGCTTTGAACTCACAAACTGCAAGATCATGATCTGAGCCAAAATCAAGAGTTGGACACTTCACATTGAGCCGCCCAGGCACCCCTACCATTTTTACTTTGGACTTTCACTACATCATGCCATTGTTATGGCATCTGTGACCCATGGGTGAATTTATTATATTACATGGCATGTGGAGTTAGAAGAACTTTGCACACAATAGGAGATCTCCTTGAGACCAGGAATCATAACTTAGTGACCAAAGAATGTCAACACTGCCCCCCGGCCCAGGCAAAGGGGTATCTGCCACAAACTGCATGTCAAGCAGCCTTATACTTTGGAATGGCTTCCTGGATATTTTCTAAGTCTCCCTTGAATTCCAAAGGCCAGTTCAGTCTAGCAATTCCATTTGAGTGGATGGAGTTGTCTTAGGGCCTCATGGACAGGCCCTGGTTCTAGATTTCTGGGAGGGAATCTGGGGAGAAGTAGCTCTCACTGGCCAGGATAGTATTTCTTTCAGCAATGACATGAGATTGTTTTGCCAGGTACTGCTTACATGCTGATATTTGTGACTTAAATGTTTATACCGTAAAGTATTTATCTAGAACCCTGTGTATCCATAAAGCAGCCTTAATCTGTTATCCGTATCTGTAGCCCCCAGGCACAAAGCATCTGCTCAGTAAATACTTGATAAATCAATGAATGAATGGATAAATGATCTGTGATAGTTCAAAATAAATTAAATTAGGAACATCTGGATTTTTTCTTGACTATGGAGTTGGCATTAAAGGCCATTTTCCAAAGACAAAGTGTATAAAACTCACTCCAGTATCAGAGAGAGTAACCAGTGAATTGTTCCCAGAGTCAACTTAACTCTGGGAACAGTTGATACCAATCTGTCCATTCAGAAAGCCCAGAAAGCCATTAAATATGCCTATATTCCTCAGTCATGGGAAACCTAGCATCTTTAAACAGCTGCCCTCCCCCTACATCCACCATTACAGGGTCACCAGGGCCAGGAAGCCCCAAAGACATTTTTAAAAAGCCTGATTTATCTCAATCTTGTTCAGGGCTAAAGTGACTTTTTTTTTTTTTATTCCTATGCTGATGTTGAAATGAAATCTTCAAGACAAATGGCTTTTGAGTGGTGGAAATTCCAGCCCCAAGAGAGACGAAGAAAATGAGCTTTGTGTAGCAAGGGCTGAAGCCACCAAGACTGCGGTATCTGATTGGCTAATGTGTTATATTTTGAGTGAGGACTGACAAGAGCCTTATGTGAAACCATTATGTGATTCTGTGGAAGATACCTCCCTTATTTCTTACTACGTGATTTCCAGAGGACTTGGGCCTGTTGTCAAAAATAACATGCTTCATATGAAATACAGATTTATTGGGACTGGGATAAGTTATTTATGATCTTGGGTTTATGGCTTTAATAACCTATTCTTCCAAGAGGGTGTCTGAAGAAGGAAGGCCCTATGGCGAAGGGCCAGTGAATTACACACCATGATAGAGGGGGAGGCCAAGCATTCCTCTCCCATAGATGGCTTGTCCTTACAGATGTCTTGAGCAACGAGGATGTATGCATTAACCACTGAGCATATACATACAAGACATAGGTCCTAAACTCAAGGCCTTGTAACCAAACTGCTGTAACATGAAAACATCATGAATCATTTAAATGGATGTTTAATTTACACCATAAGAGTTAAGTTCCCAGTGGACTGAGATTCTCAGAAAGTTAGTATATTTGGGGCAGGGCCCTGTATATTGGATTTGTTTGTGAGAAGTTTAAAATTCAGGAAAATATTTGAGTAAACATATGAATGAAATAATGTATATGGGAGAATTCAAGGTACTTTCAAGCACAAAAAAGAGGTCAAGAATTGTTGGAGGCTCAGGATTTGGAGTAGACCAGAGGAACTCAGGATAAAAAGGCAGATTTGCTGATTTTATCCTACCTCAATATTTCTATTTAACTAAGACATTGACTATAATAGTTTACACCCTTCTTGATAATTATAGAGAATGTGTCCCAAATATGTCACAATGTTTTCCTCTCCCAGAATGTATGCATGCACAATATGCGCTGTATAAGACTATCCGTGTGTGGATGGCAAGTGTTTGGTGTGTGATGTGTACAGGAGGGCATGGCGGGATGCAATGATATAACACGTGTTGTACTTGGATATACATGTTTTATGTGGAGGGTACATAACCTAGCTAGGCAGGAATGTCGCAAAATTTTCCAGTTATCTGAGCCCCACCCGGTGGGCCTTCTAGGACAGCAATGTGCACAAGAGAGACCCTGGCCACGACATATGCCTTCTCAGGAAACAATCTTCCTTTATCATACCTTTCTGCCACACTAAGTCATAAATGATTTTATATTTCTGTTAAAAACAGAGGTCCAGAGGCAGGAGCCTGGAGATTTGGCCAGGTTACTTTGTTTTAAAGCTGTGGACAATGGCTCTAAAGGCAGTGATTCAGGCACTAACAACAAAAACACAGAACTGAGCTATGCTTTGGACCCAGAGATAAGCATAGATAGTTCCTACTCCCAAAGGTTAACTGACCAGTAGAACAGGTAAAACAAGCCCTAGTGAAACACAGGAGGTAAGTCAGGGCCCAGATGGAGTATAAGCTCTATTCTGCAACAATGCAAGAAAAGCACAGGCTGGAGACCTAGGGAAAGCATTGTGAGAGGTTTTTGTTTGTTTTGTTTTTGATTTTTTTTTTTGCTTAGTTATTTTTTTTAATTAAAAAATATTTTTTGAGAGAGAGTGGGGCAGAGTGGGAGAGAGAGAGAGAGAGAGAGAGAGAGAGAGAATATCCCAAGCAGGCTCCATGCTCAGTGCAAAGCCCAACACAGGGCTCGATCTTATGACCCTGGACCCTGGGATCATGACCTGAGCCGAAATCAAGAGTCAGATGTTCAACCCATTGAGCCACCCAGGCTCCCCAGTGATGTGAGAGTTTTTTAGCTGTGTTTGTAGGATCTTGAAGTTAGGAAAGAGATGGGGTGAAGAAATATTTCTAGGATGAGGGTGTCAGAGATACACAAAGCCAGACACTAGTTAAGGTAGATAGATTTCAATCAGTAATGTACTATTGCAGTAAGGAAGAGAGTCCAATGTGAACTGGACCCTATTTCCATCTACACAGCAGTGGCTGCACATTATTAAGGCAGAATGAGGAGTGGGGGAGTGGGGTGAGTAGAGGCTCACTAGAGTCAGGAAAATGAAAAATCACAAAAAGTGGAAAGGAAGGGTTGGTCCATGTGAATCCCAGCTGGGTTTGCTACCTGGTGCTTATTGAAGTCAGGCTCCCACTCTCCCACAGATGCTGGGAGACAAGGGGCCCTATCTTCAGGTGTTGGCTAAAACAGTGAATTCTTTTGACAGTCTTGAGTTTTTCCAGGAAGGCACTTTAACAGGGGCCAGGCTCCTCCTAGGGGTGTGGCCTTGAGCTGTTACAAACTATGTCAGTATTTTGCTCAAGTTTCTGAGGCCAATATTAGGGCTTCATCCAGAAAGTGCTCAGAGGAGCCTGGCTAGAGTCTGGTCAAGGGACAAAATGAGCTGAGGTACAGAAGCTTGGCAGTTTGCAGTGAATGTGGAGAATTATAGGTGAACCAGGGCATTTGGGCCACAGGTGCATCTGGTAGAGGTAGGCTAGTAAAAGAGTTGAAGCCAGATAAGTAGTTAGGGTCCAGCTTTGGGTAGGCTCTTTGGGGTTGTCTGGTGGGATGACTCTTGTCCTATGACATATGAATCCTGGTCAAGAAAATGCAATTGAGAGTAGGATAAATATAATGGGGTTATATATATAAGCTGGACTATTTAATTGGATATTGCTCCTTAATTCCCTTTAAATTCTCACAATAGGGAAGACAGTCCTCTAATCCTTAGCAACGCCTTATCTTCCAGTTGAATATCAGCTGTGCTATTGAGAAATAATGAACATTGTTAACAGAGACCCTTCTGATAGCAAGTGACAGAAATATAACTCTGTTAAATCTAACAAAGAGACATATAGGGATTGGATTAAGTGGATTTAAAACAATATCTAGATCATCAGAAAAGACATTGCTTTGGATAGCTGTTCGTGTCTGCAAAGGTCTCTCACAAGATTGTCCTTGATTATCACAATTCTCTAGAACCTTGCTACTCAAAGAGTGGTCCACAGATCAGTAGCACTGGCATCATCTGAGACCTTGTTAGAAATACAGAATCTCTGCCCTTTCACCAGAGATTGGAATCTGCATTTTAATTAGATCCTCAGGCAATATGTGTGCACGTAAAAGTCCTGGAAGCACTTACTTAAAACATCCTCTCTCCTGTGCCAAACACTGCAAAAAGGCAAAGGTGGAAATTTGAAAGAATGGAAGGAAGGATAAATGGCATGAGCTTTGAAATCAGACAGAAGTGGGTTCCAATTCAGACTGTGACGTTGAGTAAGTTTCTTACATTAATCAATATCTGGAGCATATCAGGCGCTCCATAAATGTCAGCTCTGTTTTTCCTCATCTTCGCCTAAATCCAGGGACACTAATACAATGTACCTTGATCTATACAGTCTGTGCAACACTTAACAGGTAGGTAGTTACTGGCATTTAGCATGAGCTGGGAAACAAACATTTTATGTATCAAACTTCTAAGATTATAATCTTAAGTGGTTATTTGGCATAATCTACTCTAATCTGGTTAGTATAAAATTAGTGGGACACCTGGGCAGCTCAGTCAGTTAAGCATCAGACTCTTGATCTTAGCTCATGTATTGATCTCAGGGTTGTGAATTCAAGCCCCGCATTGGTCTCTGTGCTGGGCATGAAGCTTATTTAATAAAAATTATGTGTATATATATATATATATATATATATATATATATATAATTATATATATATTGGCTTGCACATCAGATTTATTATATATAATAAAAACTATATATACATTATATATATATATATATATATATATATATATATATATATTGGCTTGCACATCAGATGGTAAGAAGAGGTCCCTGAAAATACTGATATTGGAGGTGGTAAAAAGTGGTGATTCATGACACGCAATGTAGAAATGTTTGGTAAAATAATAAACAATTATGTCAACTTAATAAAGTTATGGCTCTAGGAGAAGGAGTGAGAAGTAAAGATCTTAATAGTGTGTCAATAAAGGTAGCATTTGGCAAAGTGTTATCGCAGAGATAGCTCAGGAAAGAGTCGACCAGTTTAAATGCAGAAATAATGGGAGGAAGAACTCAGAAAAGAGGGTGTGTCACCCAATGCCCATTTCAGAAATGGCTGAGAAGGATAAAAATGGAAAAGACCCTTCTAGAGGGCAGATCCAGAGACCAAAGAGAACGAAGTAGGGCGTGTCTCTGCAGAGAGCAGCATCAGAACTTAATTAAGGAATATTCTCCTTTCCCAGGCCAGGGAGCTCAAGAATATTCCCCCAATTGGATTTCAGGATTGTCAGCTTAGTGCCTGATAAGCGTTCTCATTCTTTGCCTTTCTATGTGGCAGTATTTATTATGCCAACCCTGCTCCTATTCCATGATGGCCTATTGCCTTTTAAGTACATGAGTCTTGAGATCAAGGGGAAAAAATGCCCCAGTTGAGAGAAGGAAACAAACCATAAGAGACTCTTAACGATAGAGAACAGAGTTGATGAAGGGATGTGGGTGGAGGATGGACTAGGTGGGTGATGGTATTAAGGGAGGCTCCTGTTAAGATGAGCACTGAGTGTTGTATATAAGTGATGAATCACTGAATTCTACTCCTGAAATCAATATTGCGCTGTACGTAAATTAACTAGAGTTTAAATAAAAATTTAGGGGCATCTGGGTGGCTGAGTCAGTTAACCATCTGATTCTTGATTTCAGCTCAGCTCATGATCTCAAAGTTTATGATACCGAGCCCCACATTGGGCTCTGCACTGACAGCACAGAGTCTGCTTGGGATTCTCTCTCTCCCTCTCTCTCTCTCTGCCCCTCCCCTTCTCACTGTATCTCTCTCTCTCCATCTCTAAATAAATAAAGAAGCATGAAATAAGTTAAAAATAGATACATAAATAATTTTTTAAGTGCCCAGGCCTAACATACAAAATACTGTTCATGACTCTGACATCTTGGATGCTAACAGATTTGTGATGAATGAATGAGATTTTGGATTTTCTACTGTGGGCAGGAGGGTAAGTGCTTCCTGTGTGGGAACAAAAGTAATGCAGTCATTTGATGACGAGAGGGCAGATGTGATTGACATTGCAGGTACTGACCAATACTTGGTCCTTTCTCCTTCTAAGTTGACAGGGAATTACATTTCTCCTCTTTGCAGTTGTTGGAGACCATGTGACTGGTTCTGACCAAAGAAATATGAGCAGAAGTGACAATTGTCATTTCTTGGCTGACGCAGTAAAACGCCCATGTGAAATTATCTACTTTCTTTTCTTCACTGCCACAAAGACCAGAGAAGGGGCCCTCTGTCTACCCGGGTCCTCGAGTGGTAGGGGTTCCCCTTGGACGTGGGTTGGACATGCCATGCGAGCAGAGAAACATACCCCTTAATAGTAAGACCTGAGATTTCAGGGATTAATCTGTTACTACCATGTAAGTAAGACTACTTTGGCAAGTGTTATGATGGCCCCACAGAATCTTATAGAGTATAATTACTCACCCAACACAGGCTAACCCTTGAAATTCCATATGGATTAAAAACACTTTTCTTCTGGGTCCCTCAGCCTTTCCTTTCAGTTTGCCAAGGGCACCACAGACTACAGAGATTGTCACCACTGTGAAGGATTAGCTTGCTTTTCCAGCTCTCTTCGTTTTAACAAAACCAATCTGCTGTGCTAATTTTAAATCAGAAGATGCTGCAATATGAGTCATTAGTTTGTAACTGAGAAATATCAAGAAAGATTTGCCAAAATGAAGAAAAGCAGCTGACTGAAACATAACTCTTTGGCAGGGACAAAGTAAATACCAGTCCAAACAGAGGGAACAGCAGAGAATATAGTCTCTCCGCTCTCTAGCAGTAGAGGGGACGCGGATGACAGACAGTGGGACCTCAGAGTACACTGGAGTGGTGTTGGTATCAGGGCGGGCATCTGGGGCATTTGGAATGAGGGAGTGGTTTTAAAAAGAAAGGATATCAAACCCCAGGACAACTGTGTTGCCCATCAGTTAAGCAATCACTTGTCAACGTATATGAATTACTTATTATGTGTCAGTATTAACAATATCAACTGACTGAAAACCATGATGTAAGGTATAAGGATTTTTTCTGACTGAGTCAGAGACCATTTTCAACCAGAGGATAGAATTTTCTGTAAAAACTCCCTTGGTAATTTATTCAAAGTATTGCATATTTCTCCAGAGAAGAAAAATAAGACAGTTTCCTTCCAAGCTCAAATCTCACACAACTTGAAAGTTCTAAAAGTGCTTTTGAGAAACTATTGTGGAAAAAAAATAACAAAAGAATCAGGCTCCATTCATGTTAAATGTATTAGCAAAGGTCTGAGTTTGCTTGAGTCAATAACCACTCAAATGGGAAAAGTCCATGTGAAATGTGGTGATCCCACCAACCAAGCTCTGGTTCCATGTGCACAGACTAAAAGTAAACTGAAAAGTGTAAACTCACTCCCTCCAAGTCAATGGCCAACAGACACAAGAGAAGCAGCGAGGCTGTTCCCCAAAGTTTTGTACCACAGTGGCTCAATCCTTCTGAGACTGGGACCTCGTCTGAGGAAAACAGATGGCTTTGAGTATTCACATACCTGTGGGATGTAGCCATTGCTGCTTTTTCTTCTGCAGACTAAACACCCACTCACAGATCGGGCCTTCACCTGCTGGGCTCCTCTCTCTGCTCCAAGTAATGGAGAAGGGTGCCAGCTTCCTGCTTTAAGGGACAAATGGGGAGAAAAGTTTCAAACAAACAAACAATCTCCAGGCACAATCATAAAACAATGTAGCATAAGGAGGAGGTCTGTCAGTACAGTTCCTGCTTCCCTACCTCCAGCCTGTTGGGTTTAACCCCCTGTTCTTTGTCATGCCTCTGTGGCTTCTACATGTGCTGGTTCCTCAAACATGGATCACGTTCCTTACTCTCCCATGTATTGAAACTTCACTTGTCATTCATTGCCCTCGGTGTCACCTCTTCCATGACAGTTTCCTTAGTCTCCCCAGGAGGATTCTCTGATCTTTTTCCTGCATTCCCTCTGCCTTGACCATATCTTTGTACCTCCATCAAATCCCACTAGGATGTGTGCTCCTTTGGAGAAGGACATTTTTGCCCATTTTGTATCATTTTTGTGTCCCAAATGCTCTTAATCAAAGCTTAGTTAACGACTGTTGATTGTGTTTATTATGAAACAAAGAAGTGATTTTGGGGGGAGGGGAGAGGAAGGAAGACAAAAGGGTTTGGGTTAGCTAAGGCTCTTGGGTGAGTTAGATTGCCAGAACATGAAAGGTACAACAACAGTGGCTGTGAAGGCCCAATAGTCTCAAAGGGGGTATGGGGAGCACTCTCTCCAAGATGAAAGTGGGAATAAAAAATATGTGTTGGGACAGGAAAGGGAGGTCTCATATCTGAGCCTGGTGACTCTAGATAAGTCAAAAGCAGTAGAGGTGGCCATCAAGCATTTGACGGGTAGGTGGTGGGACAGAATTTTCTCACAAGGGCCCTCTGTTGTGAATGTCCTCCTATAACCCTGTGAGGAAGCAATGTTACTTTGCTGAGAAAATTGCCAACTTTTTATTTAAATGGAGAAATACGTTCTTGAGGTAAATGAGCCTGTGGGTTCTGAGATGGGGTCTAGGAATGCTCAGTGCATTCATTCAGCTCAGGGATTGCTGCCATCCCCTTGGTTCTCATGAGGAGATGCTCCCTGGCCCCGAGGAGCTGCTTCTCCACCCATCCTGGCGCTCATGGTGGAGTCTCTGGGATCCATTTCACCCATATAATCATCATGCATGTGATCCACACATGCTTGGCTTTGTCACCACATTTGCACGTTTTCCCATCATGCCCTCCTTTTGCCTACGTGATTGTTACTTACTAGAGTAAGTTGCCCACCCAAACATTTCAGTGAAATGCTTCCATAGCTTAAAAAAATAATACTTAGAGTACTTATGGGTTCAGGGTTGTGTTATATGGTATCTGCTTACTCACTGATTAGAAATAAAGGCAGTTTTGTGTTGGATATCTCAATGTAAAGTGGATAAAAGGCAGAATGACATGTGATAGAGGGGCACCTGGGTGGCTCAGTCGGTTAAGCGTCCGACTTCAGCTCAGGTCATGATCTCACAGTTTGTGAGTTCGAGCCCTGCATCATGCTCTGTGATGACAGCTCAGAGCCTGGATCCTGCGTCAGATTCTGTGTCTCCCTCTTTCTCTGCCCCTCCCCTGCTCATGCTCTGTCTCTCTCTCTCTGTCTCTCAGAAATAAAAATTTAAAAAAATAGTACAAAAAAAAGACCTGTCATAGAGATATACATCATATATTCCAGGAAACCAGCCCTACTGACCATGCTCTCCACAGCCTAGCTTTTCCTCTTCACTGCATTGTCTTTAGGCAGTCAGTCTGAGAAATCTCTCCTCTGGTCTCCTCTCCAGTTACTACTGCTTGTATGAGCAGAACCTGATGAACCCACAGATAAGTGTCATACTTCCTATCTAGGGATATGCCAATACCAACAAAGTTACAAATGTGGTGCCGATTTTCCTTGCCCATAGGACTCCTAACATACTGATCAAGTGTAAATATATTAAGTTTGTCAAACTGGGAAGCAGTCTGGAATGGTAATAATCTATAGCAACAAAATTCCTTGCTGATACTAGTTCATCCCCAACTAAATAAGAGCTGAACAACTATTTAAAAGACACTGGTTTAGGGGCACATGGGTGACTCAGTTGGTTAAGCCTCTGACTCTTGATTTTGGGTCAGGTCATGACCTTACAGTTCATGGGATCAAGCCCCTCATTGGGTTTCACACTGAAAGCATGGAACCTGCTTGGGATCCTCTCTCTCCATCTCTTTCTGCCCCTCCCCCACCCACTCACATCCTCTCTATTCCTCTCAAAACAAATAAATAAACTTAAAAAAATAAAGAAAGAATACTGGTTTGATGAGGAGCCGAATAATCAGTTGCCTGGAGAACTCATGGTCTCAGTCTGGCCCTACATAGAGGCTCTTTTCACTGAAACAATAAAAAAGGCCCGGGGTCCCCAACTGCTCCTAGATGCCCTGCTCTTTACTTGCTACAAGGTCACTCCTCTTTGCCTCTTGCCACTGTCCCTGAATATTTCTAGGCTCCTTTCTTTACTACCCTTCTCTCCACCATTCCTGTCCAGGTGGTGAATCCTGACTTGGATGCAGGAGGTGAATCACAGTCTCAGAAAGTATGTCATTCTCAGGCCCCCTGACTCATCATGAAGAAGCACAGATAACCTGGTAAAAGAAATGTATAGTAAATCCAAGTATTTTCCTAGTCTTAGTTTCATTCAACAAAAATAGCTGTTGAGTGCTTACCATGTGTACTATCACACTTTTTTGAAAGTTAGATCCTTATTCGTGGTCCCAGAATTCCCTTATTCTCTCAGTTTTCTTATGTTTCTACAGTTTCATTCAAAACTATCTATTCTTTGCCTGTTCTGTCTCAGGCATTTTGCCCACATTCCCTACCATTCCATAATTTATTCTATTCCCAAGGCAGGATCACTCTCACTTTATAGAACTAGTTTATAGATTCAGTTTATTAGAAACTGATTCTATTATTGAAAACTATTTCAAGTGTAAGTGACAGAACCCAATTCAACCAACTTAAGTTAAAAAAAAATTAAAAGACAAGGGAAAGAATGTAAGAGTTCAGAAGTAGACTTAAGACCAAGGGAAAAGTGACAGGAAGGAGGACAGCTCTGAGAGACTCCAGACTGGGGAATCCAGACTCTCAGCCTCTGTCTGAGCTCTTCCCTGACCATTGGATTCCTTGTGTAGTTTCCTTTATGTGGTGAATTGCATTATTATCAGTTTCATTCAAACCCTTAGCTCATCTCTAATAGGAAGCAAAGTGTCAGGGTGCCATATCAGAGGGGAAGCCTGATTGGATTCTTTTGATCATTTGCCCACTTGAACCACTTATACCAGAGATGAGAAAGGTAATTAATCTGACCTGAGTCATGTGCCCAGCCCAGTGACAGCAACACAAGAAAGTGGGATATCTGCTTGATAGTCTATTATAACCCCCTATCTGGGGCTGGAGATGATCAGCTCTCTGATGCGGTGGTTGGGTTTATGCAGGGATTGCATTACTATAAGAAGAGATAAAATGTACAGTGTAGACAAATATGACACATGTCCACACACTGACTGCCAGTTCATGTCCTCTGAGGAGAAAATGCCAAAATGGAAATCAGAATGCAAGAGATTTATGGGGCACAATTCCTGTGAAGAAAACGGCGAGAAGAAATGTGAACAAGAAGAGGGGTCTTCAGAGTGGGATGCTGGTCTGACACTTCCAAAAAGAGAGAAAAGATGGAAGAAGGTTGTGTAGGAAGAGGCTCAGTCTCCAGTACGGCTCTGAGCAGCCTGGAAAGGCAATAAGGAACCCAGGGCACCCACTGCACATTAGACAAGGCCTGTGTTGAGCAGGATGGCCCTGCTCTATATCTCTGCAGCACTCGGTAGTTATCTGAGAGCATCCCAAGAAGAGTGTGGCCTTGGCAAGAGTGCTGTGGTAGACCCCGAGTGTGTGGCAGCCACGGGTATCCAGCTAATCACAATCCTCATAGGAGGCTTTCTCCTTGACAAAGATCTGAGTATGCACTTCCATGGTTACCACACTGATGTCAAGAGAGATCTCGGATCCTCCTCAAGGTGAATCACATGGTTAACTCAGTGATGGAACTGAGAGCTGAAGTCAACATGTTCCATTCCTACTCCCTTGAACTTCCCACCTCCTCTTCAGAATCTGCTTCTTGTTCGGCCATGCTGTTGATGTGCATTAAGAAGGCTAAACTTTATTCTGGGAAGGCTCTCATTCCCAAGACAGAGACCTGATCAAGAAGCCAGAAGAAAAGAGGTCCAGCCAAAGCAGTAGGAGCCATGATAAGTCTCCCTCCGCTGCAAGGTGATATGTGAGCATGTTAAAAATACACCATTCTTTAGCCTGATGTTACCATAAATCTTGAAATCTTGTCCAGCTAGAATGGACTATCCAGAACCATAAAACAGTGACACAAACAACTTAATATTGTTCGGTTTAAAAGCCCCCTAGGTATATTCCTCTTAAATACAAAATCTCCCATCCAACTTGTCTCCACTATAGGATTAGATTTATAAACTTTATATTACCAACTGGTTAGACAGCAAGAAATACATCAAGAATGACACAACCACCTGCAGAGCTCAAAATTCTGGTATTTGCTCCTCCACCGAAACAGGAGCTGAATGCATATCCACCAATGTGGCCGAGGCCCAGTCCTGCCTCTGCCCACCAGCAGGAGCCGGCAGTCACATCAGGCACGTCCACGTGTTGACAAGAAGAAATATCATTTTTTAAGTTGGAATCCAAAGCATGAGAAGAAATGCCTTTGTGGTATCTAGCCAATCCTGCTCATCTCTAAATATACATGAGTCCTGGAGTTGGTCATGTGCATGCATCACAGAACATTTTAGTGGCCACTGACCCTAAAATTGACCCAGGTCACTGTTTTCCAACCATGACCTTATGGCGCTTTGAGAGAATATATGGCCTTATGATCAGGGGTGAGGATGAAGAAAGTAATCATTATAAAGGGAATAAAAGGAAGGTGATGCCAGTATATGTGCAAATATACAGCAATACCTTATTTATTAAGTGGACACATCCATTTACCAAAAAAATGAATCCTTCCAGATATCTAGATACAGTTACCATAAAAGTCAGTTAGGAAATCAGATGCATTTATGAGATGCACAAAGATGCATCTGTTTAATACTATTTTGTACACAACCCAAATAGTCTTGAATTATCTTGATGGCAGGTTCATAGTCAATTACAAAGTGCAACTTAGAGGGGATCTTTGGGGGTAGAGAGTCTTAGAGGAACTCAGAGTGATAGCTAAGCTAGCTGGCAATAAAGGTACAGGACAAAGCAAACTTAAATACAGATACAAGAGCTTAATAAGCAATAAAATCTAGAATTTATAGTAGAACTGAACATTTCAATATCCTTGGCGCTTCTTACAGTGATGAAATTACTACCATGTCTAGTAATAATTATAATAGATGATATTTAACAGAGTGCCTATCATGTGCCAAGTATTAGTCTCTAAACTCTTTTTCATGTGCTAACTCATTTAATCCTTTAAATCTTAGGGGTAGGCATTATTATCTTTGTTTTACCAATTTGGCAAGTGAGCTGCAGAAAGTTTAAGTAAATTTACCAAGATTAAAAGATTACAGAAAAACTATATTACGTTCAAGTAAGCCCACTTCAGTTAAAAACAGATTGTGTCAATTATTTTAGATATATGTCTTTCCAAGATTTTTACAAATTATCCCTAAACTAGCAGGCTTTAGCTCACTTTAACAAACATTTACCTGTTTACATGCTCTGTGTCATTCACTGAGCCAGGTAGCAGAAATTCACAGTAGCTAGGACTCAATTCCATCCTTCTTGAATCTGATAATCTAGTGGATATCTTCCATGAGCAATCTGATTCACTGATAATGCCAATTTCTCTCTCTCTCAGAGGTGTGTGTGTGTGTGTGTGTATACTAAACCTAATGCTAAAGAAAATTATCCTGAATAAGGAAGGGTAAACATGGTGAACACGTGCATATTTGTAATTTTGTGTCTATATAGTTACTTCCATCTCACTTTTATATAGGTCCCTTTATATTTTACATGGTACTCATTTAAAACTATGAGCAAACAAAGCAGTTTTCAGGAAAGAAATAAGATAGAAGGAAAATTGAAGAAAGTTCCCCCCTGAACAGACAATAGAATGTTCTATGTCTGGCAATATATATCTTCACCTAAGAAGGCCGCACCCACATGTATACCCTTTGACAAGAAGAGAACTTTCTATATCAGCACACTAGTATCCCAAAGGGCTCAAGCAGAGGTTTCTACCTGGAACTCTCACTTCTCCCCAAGAAATCAATGGGCAGAATTCAGCAGATTCTTAAACTTGTTTATGAAAAACACCACCATTTTCCCCAATAACGTTAACTGAAATTGAGCTTTTTTTTTTTTTTTTCATTATAAATGTAGGTAATAAGGCACAGGGACATTAGCAGAACTTACGACTTTTCACCACTAAAAGTCATATAGTTCCATATTGCATTACAGTTATTACAGATACTTAACAATTCTTTGAAACTGTGCTAGTTATTAGACACAAGATCCCACATGGTCAGTCTTCCTGGGCAGTGTTGCCATTTGGCTGTCACGCAACCCAATCCAGATATCATTCAGTCACCAACTACTAGCTACCCAGACATCTGCAATACATTCTCTCTCTACAATTGTTTGTTGATCAATATGTGGAAAAGGATGAGTCATTTTCATTATGTGTTACTGAACAGTTTTGGATATAAACTGTATCAAAAGAGTTGATCTAGCCAAATATGAGCTCATTGATCACAAAACTGAAATCTTACTACATCAGAGTCTAACTCAAAAATCCTTGGAGAGTTCTGGTATTCCTTGAGAGAAGGCTCTCCTGGCCTTTTAATGCCATCTATGAAAGTTTTCATTCCAAATACCTCAATATATCTTTGTGAATTGGGATTTCTACACTTGCAACCATCAAAACAAAAAAAATCAACACTGACTAAATGTGACATGTGTGTTGCCTTGGCAAAGACCACCCCCACAGTTCAATATTCTTACTCAAGGCGAGAGACACTAGCCAGCCTTAACATAGTGATGTATCTGTAAAAACTCCACTTCTAGTTTGCTTACATTTTTAATGTGTTATTTTGTTCTTTAACATGTTCAAAACAGTGTCATAAATTTTAATTTTTAAGGTTATGGTAATTATTCCAATCTAATGAGTGTCTTTTGCAACACTGTATGGTTTATTTTAAACGTACAAAAATATTTTCTTCTGAAATGTATCCATAGGATGCATCAGGCTGCCAAAGGTATCCATGGCACAAGAATAGTTAAGAACCCCTGAGCTTGGCAATTTTACAGTAACTAGAAGCCATGAGGCATAGGAGATTAAAGAGTACCCAGATGTTATTGAGATACACCATGGGAATGACTGATTTACCATTACCTTTCATCTAACTGTATTACTTAGTGACATGTCCGCTGTTATAACAAATAGTCCTAAATGTCAGTGGCCTGGATCAATATAAGTTTGCTTCTTAGTTATGTTACAGTACTGTGAGGAGTCAACAGGTAAGCAGGGAAACCCTCTTCCATGCATTACGTCAATGAGTCAGGATGACAGAGCCTGCATCACATTCAATTCAGGACTTGCAAGTTTTCCATGAGTATTGACTCAGCCAACTGGAAGAGGAAAAAAGCATGGAGAAATACAAATGGAAGGTTTTTGTGGGCACATTACTTCCATTCACAAGCTAGAACTCAGACACATGACCTCAAGGAACTACAAGGAAATTGAATGTCTTGAAAGGGGAGGAACTAGGTTTGGTGAACATCTAGCCAGTCTCAGCCTCTTGGTCCCACTAGGTCCCGCTTGGTCCCACAAGTTACAGACATAGTTTACATACTATCTGTAAAGATAGCACCACCTTGCATTTACCCGACAAATCATATATAAAATGGTGCTACACAAACCACTTAGAATCACCTGGAGAGCTTCTTAAAAGTATATATCCAGGGTCTACTGAATAGGAAGCTTAATAGTGTATTAAACAGTCTAATATAAAATGATAAAGGAGTTTAGATAGTATCTTTATTAGGGAATAGTATCACAACAGGAAAGAAGGCAGAAGAACCAAAGCAAGTAACTTCCAAAGAAAATGGATGAAAGAATAGGAAGTTACAGGAATGAAGGAAGAGTTCCAAGAAGGAGGCAGCAGCCAACAACTTTGAATGCCCCAGAGACACAAATGAAACAACGGAGACAATCTGCACAGTTTATGACTTCATTGTAAGCTGAGATGTGTATTTTATTCTTTTTGAAAGAGGCCTTATAACATCAAGCCTTTAGGACAATATCTCTGGTAGTGGTGCAGGTATATTTTGACTTTGAAAGATTGGGTATGGTGACCATTTACTAAGATTATCAGGATGGAGGAGATACTGGTTTTGGGATAACAGGGTGGGTTTGGTTTTGAAAACATGCTTAAGGTGTCTCTGAACAATCAAGAATAGCATTGGAGAAATTATCAGAGCTCAAACTGGAGGTTCAGTGTACAGGTTACAAGTTAGGTTTTATCATCCTGTGTGTGGTATTGGGCTCCGAGCTTGAATAAGATTGTCCAGAGAGAATGTGCAGTCGAAGAAAAAAGCAAGAATTATCTGTGTGATTCAAACGTGAAATGTCCGTACAATCAGAGTGAAGGTCCAGGCCAGTGTTAGATGACATGACACAGAATGAGACAGTTATGGGGCACCTGGGTGGCTCAGTCAGATAAGTGTCTGACTCTTGGTTTCCACTCAGGTCATGATACCATGGTTTCCTGAGCTCAAGCCCCTCATGGTCTCCATGATGAGAGTGCAGAACCTACTTGGGATTCATTGTCTCCCTCTTTCCCTGCCCCTCCCCCACTGTGCTGTCTCTGCCTCTCAAAATAAATAAACTTTAAAAAATTAGATATTCAACTAAGCTGAAACTTTCAAAAATCTCTGTTTTGGATCTCTAGGTATTGTACAACTGCTTGATTTTTCTGTGTTTTTTTTTTTCATTTCAAACAATCCTTTAAAAAAGTGGGGGTGCACTTGGGTGCTTCAGGCAGTTAAGCATCTGACTCTTGATTTCGTCTCAGATCCTGATCTCACAGTTCATGAGTTCGAGCCCCTTATCAGGATCTGCACAGACAGTGTGGAGCCTGCTTGGGATTCTCTCTCTCTCTCTCTCTCTCTCTCTCTCTTTCTCTCTCTCTCTCTCCCTCTCTCTCTGTCCCTCCTCTCTCTCTCTCTCAAAATAAATAAATAAACTAAAAAAAAAAAGAAAGAAAGAAAGAAAAGAAAGATAATCCCCTGGAGATGTTATGGGAAAAGTTGGCTTAGGTATTTATTCCCTCCCCACTAATGGGGAACTTTTTCTCTTTTGACTTCATTTCTTGGTAAAAAGCTTCAGTTACCCTGTAGTACTTTTCAGTGTATGCTTCTTTTTTCTTGGCTCTTTCATCTCCAGATAAGAGAGACCATGCCCTATAGACAACTGTCCTGCCTTCAGTCTCCCCGTGGACATCTTCCTTTCCACCAGCCCTGAGATGGACACTTCAAGCAGGAGGATAGAGTCTTGCACAATTATGATCAAATGTATGACTTATTTTTAAACTAACAAACAGTCCTTCTGAATCCCCCAGGAGACAAATTCTAATATTTCCAAAAGAAAGTAGAGTCAACATCATGGGCTGGCTCCCTGGGATGTACTGTAAATAGCCTCCAAATCAGGAGTAAAGAATGCAGTTCAGTTGGAAAAAAAGAAGACAAGGCCCAGAGAAATGACCACGTTGGCTTGTTGTTTTTCTGAATATGTCCACATTGGCGCTGCTCAGCGCAGAATATATTTATCGCCTCACACAGCCAGCCTCTGTCATGTGCAATCAGTTGACATCTGGGGGCTGTTTCCTGCTTCTCTCCTTCATCGGCCCTCACTCAAGCATTTGGAGACATCAGTTACTAAACCAAGCAAGAAGAGAGAAAGCAGTGATAATTAGGTCATCTTCTATATTGTATTCAATTGTATTCACATAGTAAAACTCTGAAACAAAGAATGGACTTACTCATTCATTTGTTAACAAAGTTATGTCCTGCATGTGTGAGTCTTGTGTGGGGGCTGGTTTCATTAAGAGAAAGGTTTAAATGGACAGATGTGTGAAAATGTTCAGGATATTGAATGTTGGGGAAGGCGATTCAACAATGTGCTTGCTTTTATCCCTTTCTTGTGCCATGTCAGGAATTGGGAGGCAGGCTGTTATTATTTCCTAGAGTGAATATATAGGGGGCAGGAGTTGGCAGATAGAGGGGTGGGTCTTCCAGCTAATAATGATTCAAGAGCCAACCACCATGATGGACAATGCTCCATATGGCAGCAAACATAGGTTCTTGTATCATCTTGGCAGGTCTGCAAAGGAAGTTCATTCCTAAGGGTGCCTGGGTGGCTCAGTCGGAAGAATGTCCGACTCTTGACTTCAGCTCAGATCTCAGGGTTTGCAGGGCTCTGCTCTGCACTGACTGAGTGGAGTCTGCTTAGGATTCTCTGTTTCCCTCTCTCTCAGCCCCTCCCCTGCTCACTAGCACACTCTCTTTCTTTCTCTCTCTCTCTCTCTCAAAATAAATAAATAAACTTAAAAAAAAAGAAGAGGAAGAAGAAGAAGCTCAAACCTAATACAGAAACTGTTTTGTTCAAGGAGTTGAGGTTTAAGGGTAAGGCTAGAAAGTCTAAGAGTCTATTCCATAATGAACAAATATCCAAGCTTCACCCTGAGTCAAACTCATCCTTTTTTCTGTCCCTGAATATAACCTTCATTGGACCCTAATGGATGTTCTTTTATTCACACGTAGAAAATCACATGCTGAATTTCCTCCAGCAATTGTGTCAACCACAATTTTTTTTCTGTTTTTTTTTTTCTTTTTAAAGTTTATTTATTTTGAGAGAGAGAGAGAAAGCACAAGCAGGGGGAGGGACAGAGAAGGAGAGAGAATCCCAAGCAGGGTCCATACTCAGCACAAAGCCCAATGAGGGGCTTGATCCCACAAACTGTGAGAACATGACCTGAGCCAAAATCAAGAGTTAGATGCCGAGCCAACTGAGCCACCCGGGCGCCCCTAAAACACCTGATTTTTTTCTCATTCTTTTCCAAACTCTATGCTAGTTGTTTTCTAGAAATAGCTTGGACCACTTTTTTTGCTAAGATTGAGGCCATCTAAGAGTGGGGTTTTTTTGCCTCTCTCTTTATATAGCAGAAGTTGACATAGCTTCTCACACCTTCCCCTCATCCTTGGAGGAAGCCCTGACTTTCCATCAGACCACAGCAAGACCTTCCACTTACCCTCAGAATCCACCATTTCCACCTTCTCAGAGTCTTCCCTTGAAAACTATTTCCTCTCCCTTTCTCCATTCACTCCCTCCTGTATTGAGCATGTTTGAAATTTTATGTTTTGACACTGGGCATGTGCTGGGTGGGGCTAGCTGGCCAGGGCTCAATCAACCCAGGGCCAGGTACCAAGTAGCTAGAGACTGCTTCTAAATCTCAGAGCCCACAGACATTATTCCAGCAAGCCAGTATGAACTGTTTCCCCCTCCCCATCTTGTCTTGCCCTCAGAAAGCCCAGTAATGGCTCTGGATCATGGTTTCCCCTCACTGAGGCTTCTGGCTTCCGGAAAAAACCCAGTGCTTCATCATGTGGTCTTGTGTGGTATGGTGTGCCCCCTTGTCTTGAAAATTGTATGTAATAAGCTTTTCTTTCAATGGCTTTGGTCTCTCTGTATTGGCTCCCAGTTGTCTCCATAAATTAAAACCCCATGGGTACATTGTCATACACCTCCCTCCTCTCAGTCCTTCTCTTCCTCCTTCCCTTCCCTCCTTTCTTTCTTCTTTCCTTCTTTAGTTCCTTCTCTTAATTTGTTTTATGTATTTTATTTAGAAATGTGATTGTTTTGGCAAAAAAAAAAAAGCTTTAAAAATTTAAACATTGATGCAATATAGAAAAATGTCCAGAAATCTAACAATCCAGAGAACATCTCTCTACACATATCTTGTAGAAGTACGTAATCAAGCAAACATATGTGTATTTATGTATATTTATGTATATGTAATGTTCTAAATAACTGGGACAATACTACACATCTTCACTCAATAATATGCTAACAACTTTACATTTAAATAAAAAAGGATCCATGTCATCAACTTTGGTAGCTGAAGAAAATTTGGTATCACATAAAGTCCCGATGTGGGTGTGATGGCTCTTTGTATGTATCACTTATATGTACTAATATGTATTTATCAAATTGAACACCATGAAGACTGCTATCTCTTATATTTCATCCCCAGCCCAAATAATATACAATAGTAATCATCTCTCAATCTGTCATAAAAACAGTATTCTCAATCTTTGTAATTGAATAAAAAATCTAGTAGGTAAAAAAAAATAGCCCTTTATTTTATTTGAAAGTCTTTGATTAAGATCTAATTAGTTTTCTTTTGTATATTGATCATTTGCATTTCTCCTTTTATAAATTACTCATTTCTATTTTTTGCCTCTTTTTCTATTTGCCTGCTCGTTTGTGTTTTTAATTGTTCTGTAAAGCTCTTCATGTGTTCAGAAATCCACTCCACGTCAGTCACATGATCGGCCCCCCAAGTTTCCCAGTTTGCTATTTTCCTTCCAATCAATCCTATTCATTACTTTTTGTTATATGAAAGTCATCATTTCTAATGCAGCCAAATGTACTAATATTTTCCTTTTTGGTTTTGAGCTTCCCTGGAGTTCTTAGAATCTCTCAGCTGCTATGTTATAAAACATCTTCGGTTGTTTTAACAGTGTAATCTTTATCCACCTGGAGTTTATTTTGAAGTCCAGGTGAGCGGGGACTCCCCCTCACCCTTCCTCTTTCTCTTCATTTTCCTGCACATGGGTCTCCACCTTCAGAGTCATTTTGGTGCAAAAACCTGAAGTTCGTCGGAGATCCTTCACTTCTGTTCATCCCACAAATCCAGGTAGTAACTTAAGTAACCACAATGAACTTCTGGCTTTTTTTTCAGACATTATGAAGTGTTACCACATATATTACCCCACCTGAGCCTCACCACAACCCAGGAGGGATTAGATGACCCTTCAATAACACGTGCAAGAGGACACTGCCGAGGGGGAAGACACCGGGTCCGGGAGACATTGTGACTTACTCCAGGTAGTTCCAAATGAGAGAAAAACGTGAAGGTCATCCTAGTCTGTCTGATTCCAAAGCCCAGACTCCTTTTGTAATAACATGTAGCTCCTGAACACTTACCAAGACCTCTGCTGTAAATCTCTACGCATTTCTTCTTCTCTATCCCAACTGCTCAGTGCACGTTTTTATGCTCTCTCGCCCGCATCTTTTCAGGTGTCCTTTTTGCAATTTATTCACTGCCTTAGACTAATCTTCCTGAATTACAGTTCTGTTTTCATGCTCAAAACACTTCAGCCAGTTGAATATGCCTTTGCCAGACACATAAAGACCTTCAAGATGAGGCATCTATCTGCCCGGCTTCCACCTTTGTCTCTCATTATTCCTCTAAACGGACTATGGGTTTCAGGGGTATCAAGTATTTGCCATACTCAAACATGCCTCAGGGCTGCCCTATACCCACGTCTTGTTTCGAGCCACGAGTTCTTTTTACAAGTACTGTCTCTCCTGTCTCTCTTCCAACACCCTATTCTTCCCCCAGGCCCAGCCCAAATTCCATATCCTTCATGAAACCCTTCCGGGAACATTCCAGTGGACACTTTCTTTCTTTTCCCTTTAACTTTCCCCAATCTTTCATCTTTGACTCTCCCATGACTCACAACTTTCTACTTTAGTTCGTGCCAGCATCTTACTTTTCCTATCAGACCGTGGACTTCTCAAGTCGATGGGTCAACTCTTGTCTAAATTTTTATTGCCCATTTCCCAATACTTAACACAGTGACTAGCACAGGTAAATATCTGAAAACCAATCAGCAAATGATGTGTAAACGGACCATAAAATGAATGGTTGCTTCTGATTCTTTTGGGGAGCCTCCATATTCTAAGAGAATTTCTCTTTTTATCCCTTTTGCCTGTCCCAAAACTCACCAACATATGCTCACCCTGGTGACTAAAGTCTGAAATCCCACCAGTAGAATGCCATGATTTCCATGTATTACTCTGATCAGTGCCAAAGGTTGATGTCCCAAGGATTGGATGCTCACATTTCCCAGAGAGATATTATATCACCTGTGATGAATGGAGGACTTGAGAGTGGAATTTTTCTCAAAGTCTGGGGATGGCTGCATATGGAATAGAACAGTGTGTCCGACAAGCCTGCAGAAGCAGTAGCTAAAGGAAAAATCGGGCAGGAGTTGGCCAGTGACACGGGACCCACCTGCTTTGTAGTTCTGTAGGTCAGTTGTATAGCCTTCAGAGTTCCACATATGAGCCTTTCCTCCTTTATGTTTTCCCCCTGCCTATGACATCCTGGCCGCCTTCCGGGACCTTATGGCTCTGGATCTACTGCCCTGCCCTTGAAGCAGCAGAACATGTTACATGCCCCTGCCACCTCTCTGCCCAGGGAAGTTCTTGTCCTCAACAGGGACATCATCTCTCAGAGAGAAGAGGAGGAGTCCCGTGACATGTGGAAAAGATGGTATGTTCAAAAAGAAAGCTGACAAATAACACTTTCTTGCTCCAAAGGCAAGGCATTGCTTTAGAGACGGCTGAGTGCCAATTTGTTATAATTGAATAAATCGGATTTCTGATGTTTAATAACAGATGTTCTGGCTACAACTCATGAAATCACTTAATATTGCTTTATGCTCTGGTAATAAAAAAAAGTCATCTGGCTCCACTTGGTCCAGGTTATGTGTCTTCCTCATAGGGTCAAAATGATTTGATGCAGTTCTTGGATCAAAAGAGCTGATGTTTTCTGTATGCTATAGGCTGTGGACAGGGTGTGCTCATGGGATGGGACAGATGCTGGCATCATACAAGCTTTGCATCCAATGGCTGGAGGTACACCTCTGACCCTGAAACTTGCCCTCACTCTTGGCCTTGGAGAATCTGCACGGATCCAGAAGGCTCACTCTTTCCATTCTTCATATTTCCCACACCTGGCAGTCCCAGCATGGGACAAAGGCTCAAGTAGGTTGAGCAGCCACACTGAGTGTGGCTGGCAGGGTACCAGACCTTTATCCCTCCACCCCTGAAAGGGAGCGAATACATAGGAATGATCTGACTTTCTGGGAACAAGCTTCGTAGATCAGTTCGGATTAATCTGGAGGTGGGGAACAAGGGAAAATGTGCCTGATGAAGTCTGGTAATAAATCAGAAGGACTTGCAGCATCAATAAATGGTGAATTGCCAAGATGACTCAAATATTAAAATAACCAGGTTAATCAAAAAAGATCTTCTAAAGAAGTTGATGATAAAACAAGGGGATTCCTTATCCTCAGAGAAAATCTAAGGGAAAAATTAAACAAAGGCAAGCAGAGAGGTCAAAGGGGGAGACAGGGGGATAATTTAAGCATTGTTTGAGAAGCAAATTGACAGGAGATAAAGGAAGACCCAAGGCTATAAAAAAAAAGGACCTTTGCCACAATTTCTCAGAGAGAGCGATAATTCCTTCCAGGGAAGCATGATGTCAATACTTAGTAAAACAAAAGGCAAATTCCAAGCTACAACATAAACACCATGCTGGATAACAAATTCTAGAACAGCACACTACATGCACTCGTAGAATCCTGGAGGCAAGAATGCAAGGTAAACCTCCTGGTCAAATTCACACACACACACACACACACACACACACACACACATACACGATACAACAGCAGGTAGGAGAAAGGTAGAAAATAGTCTAGGGATTGCTTCTGAGGTCTTCTTCCTTCTCCCCACCGGAGTGTGGGCCCATGGTACCTGTTCTGAGGAAGCCCCTTCCCCTCACTCCAACTCACAAAGGAAATCTCATAGTTAGGCAGTCGCTGAATTCCTGCATTCCAGGCACTGTGTCAAATTCTGTGGCTGCAGATACATCAGGTGCATTTTGAACCTGCAAATAACTGACACCTTTTGGGGAAACCAACGGGTACACGGTCAACCACACACACTGGAGTAGAATTGTGTGCAAAGGTGTGGTGGGATCACGGGAAAAGATGAAGATTGGGTTCAAGGTCTAGCTTTGCATGAAGCCTCTGGGGAGATGTCTACTGCCTCCAGAAGTCCAGCCTAGCCTGGAGCTTCATGGCAGGGTGTTAGTCTTTGGTTCTTGTACTAATGCTGCTGGATCAGAATCCTTGTCAAGGCTGTATCAGCATGGGTGGAGAACTGCTCTACAATCATCTAGGGAAAGCACAGGTTGCCTGAATCAAATGTTAAGGTGCATTGCCTGAGAAAAGATCCTGGGCTGTTTCAGGATTCCAGGGATAACATAAAAGGTGTAAAAATGTTGTGATTCAGGACACCTGAGTGACTCAGTGGGTTAAGTGTCCGACTTGTGATTTCAGCCCAGGTCATGATCTATCTCATGGTCGTGAGATCAGTCCCAACGGCGGGCGGGCTCCATCATGAGCATGGAGCCTGTTTGGGATTCTCTCTCTCCCTCATTCTCTGCCCCTCCCCCAGTCATGTTTTCTCACGCTCTCAAAAAAAAAAAAAAAAGAATGTTGTGATCCCCAGGGCATTTTCGATTATGCAGACAGAAACAAAGGCAATCAATAGTAATGATAATAATGTTGTCTGACCCAGTAAGGTAAGGCAGGTCTGGGAATCAGAATGTCAGGGAAGAGAAGGATTAGGAAGAAAGAATATCTGATTCACTTCCCTGAATGATAGATGGTGAGATTCAGACTTGGTGAGAACCGACCCAACAAGGTGATGGTTGACCAGTGGAAGAACCAGAAGTCAGATTTAATCTCTCTGTATTTTTTTTTTTCTGAGAGACTGTCTATAATTTCATACTCACTTTTCAATTTTAGTAAAATTTGTGTCAGGTGAAAGGCCATGACAACATTTTATCTTAATAAAACTTTTAATTTCTTTATCTCCAGACATCTTATTTTAGAACATGTGCAGCCCAAATTCTAATCCCCCTTGTGCCATTTTACCCAAGGCAATGAAAGGGTGGAAGCAACTTATTTCCTCAAAGAACAAAAGACTAAGAGTCACATTGAATTTAAGTGTATGTATAGTCCCAGATATTCAACGAGGAAGACAGGCCTGTGTCTGCCAGAGGTAAGGGAATCCCATAGTGCCAAAAATCCACTCCAAACACAATCTAATCTAAATGGCAAGCTGATAACAACAGTGAGATCATTTATTGAACACTCACTGCCCCCCAGGGGCTCCAGTCAGCACCAAATTAAGCATGCGGCAACTTCTGCCCCCTACTCACCTCTGAAATGCCAAGTCACTGGTGCTGGTGAGCCAAACTCCTATGTGTCCATCTGTCTGTCCATGTTCAAGGAACTCAGAGCTGGAGCATCTTGAGGCAAACTCTAATACAAGCTGGAGGACTGGAAAGCCTGCCCCAGGGCAGAGCTGCTCAGAGATCCGCTGAGGGTGGAGAGTGGCTCATAACAGTGAATAAACACTGACTTGCAGCAAAACCTTGGGAGTCACTGGCATCCCTTGCACTAAAATTCTCCTTCTGCTACCAACTCTGTGTGAGGTCGGGCAAGTCTGTTATTATATTTCACTGGTTTTAAAGGCACATTGCCCCCCCCCCCACACACACTAGTGTAAAAATCTCTTAAATTCCCATGTCTCTTCCAACTGGTGGAGTCTTACAGCTACAAAGATCAAAGTTGTGTATTTCCTTTTGTGATGGTAAATAAAACAATGACATACAACCAGTGGCATGTTACATTTGATAATATTTAGTTGTATTTCTGATCTTCTGTTTATCTGTAAGAGAGAAATAATATTAAATTAAAATTTTAATGTTTAAAATCTAATATTTGCTGTAGGGGTTAAATTATACGATGCAAAAAAAAATTTTTTTAGGAAAGTATCCAAGATTTGAGAATAGCCTCAAATGGTCAATGTAGATGTTGAATGATAACTCTGTCTGCTAGCTGCGTGAGCCGGGCAGGGTCTGTTCCCAGTTTCTGGTTCACAAAGATTACCTGGGAAAATTGAATACGAAAATAACTATTATCTGTGGATTGCTTATTTGGTGCCAGGCAGTGTGCCAATTGATTTCATGGGTTTTACTTCACTTTGTCTTACAATGCTCTAAGGATCCAATGTCAAAGATCACACCTACCTGTCAAAGGTCCCATGGTTAATAAGAAAACAAGGACTTGAATCCTTTCTCTGTGACACAAATCCATGCTTTCCAGCACAGAGCTGATGAGTACAGTCGATTATTGCAAATCCTAGGAGTTCCCTGAATCCTTCTATGGTCTGTACACCAGACCTCTGAGTTCTAGGAAAGGTGGAAGTGAGCTTTTCTATGCATCCTAGGAAACTGGGTTAATATGCTGGAACAAGGTATCAGGAGCTGGATGAAGACTGGCCCAGGTATTATAGAAAATAATCCTGCAAACGTGCCTAACGCCAACTCAACCTGAGATCTTGCCTGGCTCCTCCTCCCACCCTGACAACCTCAAGTAGAAGCAAAAGGGGTGGGGAAACACCCTCAGGGTCTTGTTACAATGGTTTGAACTCAAACCGTCTCCTGATGGCTTCTCTGGGCCAAGGCCAACTGCAATGGTGTGTTCCTCACAAGTAGTCTATTCCCATTTCTGGGACTCCCTGAGGTGTATTCAATAATGCACTCCTCATTCTGAAGCAGATGGAAAAGTGTTTAAAAAGGTGCCAGGTTTATTTATGGAAGCATGAGATTGAATTTAAGAGATGCGCTTTGCCAATATGAAATGTGAACTCTCAAAACAGGAAGTGTGTTTTACTGCCTATTTATTTTATTGCCGTATCAGCTGCCCAGACCCTAAGAATCCTTCCTCTCAGGAATTATTTATTTTCTAACTTCTGAACCAGAACATCTTGACCATCAGCCCTTGAGCTTCTTACTGCCAGATTCCCAACTATAAACATGTGCCTTGCTGTCTTTCATAGGGGATCCATTGAGCTTTCAGTGAAAAACATTTGGACTCTCATATTTTGTATGAATCCTTTTTGTTTTAATGTAAGTAGAGGTGTTTCAAATAAATTGAATCAAATGGCGAATATAATGACAAAATCTTAAAGCCTCTTAGAATAATGGAGGGATTATTGAATTTTCTCATATACTTCAAGACAGTGATCAATACTCTGTCATTACCATTGAATCCTTATGAAGAATTTAATGGTAGAGAATGAGTGTCTAGATATAGATAATCAAAAGCAGTTGGGGGGGGGGTAAAATGAATATATAATATGAAAAAAGGACAGAGCTACTGTGTAAGAGTTCTTTCAGTTTTTAGGAAAACCCATCCCAGTCTAGTCCATTAGAATAATCTAGACCATTTTAGTCCAAATGCTTCAGAAAAAGAACATTTCCACACATGGACTTGACCTGCCAAGCTAAAGCAGCTGGGAGACACTCTCAGGCAAAAGACATGTTACAATGGCGCCATCTTCTGGATACTATCTGAAACACATCTTTTCTTCTCTCCCACTCAAAACTCCTCAATGGCTCCCTATTACTGACTGAAAAGAGTCTACAATTCCTGGCATTCAGGGCCTTTTATGATTTAGCATAAGTTTATTTTCGGGTCTGTCTCCTGACACTCGTTTCATGGGTATTATGTACTCCTCCCCAGTATAATGTAGAATTTTCTGCCTCCTCAATCTCAATACCATCATTAATTCAATAAAATAAACCAACAGAGAATACCAGAGCAGTGGAGAGATTCAGGGCCAGAATCCCAGTAGGAAAAAGTCAAGAAAGTATGGGGTGTCCCAATATCCAATATACACATTCTGTAGGGCACCATGTGTTCCCAGCAACCTGAAGACCACTCTTCTCTGTGGTTATTTAGAAGGTTAAATAGCAGAAAAGTGAGCAATAGGAAAACAGGTAAAGGGCATGAGCACACACTCACAAAAGATTCATATTAAACTAAATATAAGAAGACAGATGGCTAAGTATACAAAAGATCAAAAAATGCAAATTAATGTCAAGGGATATCATGGTAGTTCATCAAATTTTAAATGATTGGTTGTAAAATGACACTGTGCAGTATTGGTGACTGTCCAGAAAATAGATCGTCTCATACACTTCTGTAGGGTAGCATTTCTGAAGGGCAATTTCTGCATATTCATCACAAGTCTTAGAAATGCTGACACTACAATCCAGAAATTCTATCTTAAAAAATATCTTTAGGATATAATCACAGTTTTGTACTAAGATAGATTTGCTAGAATGGTAACTATCACTGCAACATTAATTGTGGCAGACTAAAAAGCAGGAAAAAATTACATGGCTGACCACAGGATATTTGAGATATTCATATGATAAATTTAAGTAGTCCTTACAAATGATACATGACAAAAATGTTTATCACATATGTGCTGTTCATGTTCTATTACTTAGTGAGAAATAGAGGACTGAAACCCTGCATGTTCTGTTCTGTTCTATTTTTGTTTTTAAAAAATGTGCATAGAGGGGCACCTGGGTGGCTCAGTTGGTTAAGCATCCAACTTCGGCTCAGGTCATGATCTCACGGGTTGTTGGTTCGAGCCCCATATCAGGCTCTGTGCTGACAGCTCAGAGCCTGGAGCCGGCTTCAGATTCTGTGTCTCCCTATCTCTCTGCTCCTCCCCCACTCACTCTCTCTCTTTCTCTCTCTCAAAAAATAAAAATAAAATAAATAAATACACATAAAAATAAAAAAAAAAAAAGATATGTGCATAGAGCAATAATCGGAAAGAGTTACTCCAAAATATTAATGATGTCTTATCCAAGTGGTAGCAATATGAGTGGTTTTATTTTCTTTTCCCCCAAATATTGAAATGTGTTGTAATAAGTCATATATTTCCTGTATAATACATTTTTAAGAAAGAATGATTTTAAAAACCAATAAAAGCAAGGTCATGTTAAGTTGTATCTGTACATAATTTTCAATCTGAATGAATTGAGCTTGTCATGCTTTTTGGTTTTGGTGAGTACCTACTACAGTTCAAAGTCTCTGGGATACTTAATATTTCCCTTGTTACTAGGTCTCATGTGGGGGTGGGAGTGGGGGTGGGGGTGGTGAAATGGTGCCTGAACAGTGCCAGGTAAATACTGCAACTGAACAAAGCATTCTGTAAAGCAACATGCACACCACTATCAAAAGCCATAACCATAGTTATGTATTTCGACTTCATAATTCCATTAGAAGGGTTCCATCCTAGGGACATTCTTCTCTTGAAAGGAGAAATGTATTCATGCCCCAAAATGTTCATTGCTGAGTTATCGTTAATCGTGAGCAGTTTGGAAACTATGTAAAAATCCAGTTGTAGGTAGTGGTTAACTAAATTCTAGGATATACACTCAATGAAAATTTTAACTCTTATGAAAGTCACGGAGCAGGATTGAAATGCCTATGGCATGATGTTAAATGAAAAGTAAATGGAAATAAGACGTAGTTGGCTTCTTGTGATTATGAGTACATGAAGGAAGCCTGCATATAATGGAAGAGGAAAAGGAAATATGTAAAGAAAAATATGACAATGAAAACAGCAAATTCCACCGCTTTTAATTTGAAATAAAAGTAACCTATGTTAATGGTCACACATCTCTTCCCCAGATGTTTAGGCTAGAATGCAAAATCCACAGTTGTCCCAAGTGGTGGAAAATTAGGCATCTAAAGGTGTGAGCAAGAGCGGAAACACTTTATCTCCCCGGACGGCTTCCTAAGCAAGTCTGCTCATGGAAAACTCCATTCTCTTATGACTTTCTTGAAGGATTTGTTTTGTCTAAAAAAAAAATAATAATAATACAAAATACGATGTTTTAGGTCGGATGTCTCAGAGCAATAGGTAGGGCTCTGACCTCCTACCCCACACTCTTTAACTCAATGACTAGAAATTTTATAACAGGAACTTGGATCTTCAGTTTATATAACTTAATCCATTTGTAATTTTCTCTTTTACAGAGACATCCTATTTTGTAGAGCAGTAGACCAACCCTCCCTAAGTGACCTCGAACACCTAGATCCAAACAAGGGAAGAGAGATTTTTAAAAAGAGACAAATTGCCCTTTAATTGAAGAAAGAACGAGCCAGCTCAGTACAGCATTCTCTGGAACAGCAGACCCTCTAAAGACATGCTTCTGCTCTCAAAGAGGTTGGCCTGGCAACTCGCTTACACACTCCACTTGGGGAAAATTCTTTTCAGCACTAGCCAAAATGCCGATCCAGGTTCCTTTGCCTAGCAGCCTTGAAAGCTTGCACACATTTACAGAAAATACTTTCAAATGACTCTGGAGTTCTGCTTTATGTTTCATGTTCCTTTGAACTTATTACCTCTTTACAATGCCTTGGACTATTAGTTTGGGAACATTTAAAGTTAATGACTATATGGAAAGTAAAACAACACTTTGATGTTGTCCAAACCATTCATTTCTCTCTTTCATACACAGGAGGTTATAGAAGGCTGGGCGATGCCAGATCAAGTCATTTCAGGAATAAATAACTTATTTGGGGGTCTATATGGATTGTTGCTTGGGGGAAAAGGGGATATATCAGCTCTGGAATGTCTAAGAGAACCAGAGCCATGATTAATGAGGGTCAACTTTAAAACTTGAGCACACACAGATAGGATTACTTCACACAGAACAGAGTCTGTCTGACCCAGGCTACCCCGGCACAGTCCCCTGAGGTACATCATTCACAAATCCCGTTGGTTTCAGGGATACACTGACAACAAGAAGAGATATGGAGAGGACCTCCTTGGCCATAAGAGAGAGAACCTAAAGTACTATAAAATGCAAATATGATGGCTTTTAAAGAAACTTGGCAAACATTTCTAGAAAATCAAGATTCTAGCATTCCAGTCGGGTGTCTTTCAGTAAAGTATAGTATGTTCTTCCAGATAATAGGCATCGTAGTTTTTGTTTGTTTGTTTCTTATTTCTGTAGATAAGAGCTTGGAAGCTATTTGTGGGTTGGATTTCTCTGCGCTGCATAAGAGACTCAGAAGCAGATGTGATCCCAGGGATGCAGAGAGACAGAAGAAAGGAGAACTGCTCCTACTATTTCTCTTAGATATTGACCAAATCTGAGACTTCTGAAGGAGAGACAGATCCTATCCCACAATAAACCACTTTATCTTATTGAAAACCTAGCAAAGAACAGTAGAACAGGGATGGAATCTCTAAAACATGAGAAAAACTCCAAAGGTTATTCAGCAGAAATCCTAGAACATAATTCGCCATTCTCCTCCCCCCCCCCACAAAAAAAAAAGCTAAATAAATGTTTATATGTGTTAAAAATTGTGTTAAGTTGTTCATGGAAAATCATAAAATGATGTTTTCTCTCAGAGAGCTTGTTTTTTAAAAATACAACTAATATAGATGACGTTGTGTTCATTATTTAATTATTGAGCAAGTATTTGTTGAGTATCTACTATATGTTTGAGGCTGATCTAGACATGGAGATACAATGGTAAGAATACAGAGAAGGTCCCAGTTCTCATGAAATTTGTCTTCCAGTGGAAGAAGATAGGAAATAAATAACAGTAAATGAAGATTGGTGCAGTTGTTTAGAGCAAAGAAGGAAATAGAGCAGAGTATTATGGCAGAGGATGAGTGAAAATGGAATCATAGAGACTGAATGATCAGGGAGGAAGTCTCCCTAAGAAAGAGACACTCCAGCCAGGACTGTTCAGAAAGACCTGTAAAGATAGTCAGGACAGAATTTCTAGGCAGGGGAACCATATGCAAAGGTCCTAAGGCAAGGCCCAGCGCTGTTTCTTCAAGAAACAGAAATAAAGTCACGGGAGCTTAGGTTGCAAGGAAGAGAGGGAGGAAGATTATTTCAGAAAGGTGTGCAGGGGCAAGGTCATATTAAGACCTTTTGGGCCTGGGTAGGGAGTTTTTATTCTATTTCAAGTGCAGCAGAAAGCCATTGGAGAGATTGAAGCACAGAAGTGACATAGTTTTGTGTGTCAAGAGATCACAGTTACTGCCTTGCAGAGAATGGATGGTAGAGGAACAAGGGTAGAAAGAGAGAACTAACTAGGAGGGTGTGAATGCTTCAGGCAAGAAGTCATGCTGTCTGGCTTAGAAGCTAACAGTGAAGTGCACAGAATCGGGTATGCTAGGAAGTCGAATCTCCAAAACTTTCTGTAGAACTGGGTAGACAGGAGAGGTGGGAAGGAACTGGCTAAGAAATGTTATACTTTGGGGAGGCCGCATGAACTCAGAGTTGTGTTTGGGAGAGTTTTATAGAAGAGGTGAGCCTGAGTTGGATCTCTAAGAATGGAAGAATGTGAATATGTATTTAATGATGAGTTGCTGAGATTGATTTTAAACTGTGACATCACCAACTTGGGCCGCTAGTGATTTTTTTTTTTCCTCATCAAATGTACTTTTATGTAATATGTTTTCCTTCAGTTGAATCCTTCTCTTTTTGCTCAAGTAATGATATTTTAGTCTTTCTTAATGTTTATTTATTTTTGAGAGGGAAGAGGGGCAGAGAGAGAGGGAGAGTGAGAATCCCAAGCAGGCTCCATGCCGTAAATGCAGAGTCCAACACAGGGCCCAAACCCATGAACCTTGAGATCATGACATGAGCCAAAACCAAGAGTCAGATGCTTAACCAACTGAGCCACCCAGGTATCCACTAAGTAATAATATTTTAAAAAGTAAATATTGTACCAAAGAATTCATGGGCTGGAACTCCTTGAATGCTGGATTGAGTTATTTGAATTCCATCAGCCACTCTAGTCTTAAAACTAATGCTGTGCCTTTATTAGCACTCCCTCCCCTAAACCATGCTGTATAATCATCAGTGTCTTTCCTAATGATTGTAGGTTCCTTGATAGAGGTAGAAATGTATATGTTTTTTGCTTGTTTTACTATTGTTTTGGGGATGTGTAGGACAGAACCATGTTGGCTTTCTCTTAGCCATCTTTGTCCTTGTCTGACTTGGAGCCAGCAATGTTGGGAAAAATTTGTTGAACATATAACTCTATTCAGATTATCTCATGGTTTGGGTTTCTGAATTTCAGCCTCTTGATTCCAATCTGTTATGGGTTTAATGATGACTCCCAAAATATGTGTCTACCCCTGACCTGTAAATGTGACTCTATTTGTAAAAATGGTCTTACAGATGTGATTAAATTAGGGATCTCAAGACACAACCATCCTGGGTCATCTGGATGGACCCTAAATCCAAAGACAAGTGTCCTTATGAGAAGAAAAGAGGACACAGATAGGGAAGATCATGAAAAAAAGCAGAGTTTCGACTTACATTGCCATAAACCAAGGAACACCAGAAGCCAGAAGCTACCTAAAAGCTGGAAGAAACAAGAAAGGATTCTCTCCTGGAACTATTGGCGGAAGTATGGCCCTAGTGACACCTTGATTTTGGACTTTTGGCATCCAAAACTTCTTAAACAAAACTTCTTTTGTTTTAAGCCACCAAGTTTGTGGTAATTTGCTATACCAACCCTGAAAATGAATATACAATCTTTACGTCCAGCTCAGTTAAGTGCTCAGTGAGGAGCTTCCTGCCATGTCCAGCAGGACTAGTATTAGGGTGAGGTGAGTGAGGTACCTAGGGCACAAAATTTAAGGAAGCACTCATTCAAGCATGCACATGTCTCCTATCCCTGCAGCCTGAGGAACTACCCATGGGAGCTCCCAGAGGGGGTTGGCATTTAGAATTCAAGACAAAGTTAAGTGTACAGATATACTTTCAATTTAAGAGAGTTGAGGCATTGTGATTGGAATCAAGACACCTCAGAACGACCCTGCAGATGTTCATAGAGACCTCATTAGAGACAACAACCCCCAGGAGAGTCCATTCAGAGGGTTGGCTAAAATTTCCAATCATTCAGACACTTCATTTTGAGAACGGAAAGAGGGAAACAATCTCAGGCAGAATGGTAATTCTGTTCCCATTCCCCTTGACCCTCCTGGGTATGCCAAACATAGATGGCAAGGAGGAGAGCTGGGGAAAGAGCAGGGATTTCTGAGTGTGATAAAGAGAAGCCCAGAAAAGAGTTGGATAGAAAGAAATTCATAGAGGAGAGCCCAGCAAATTTGGAGCATCCTCTGCCAGCATTTATCAGTCCAAGTGGTGACTTGGTCCTGAGTTGTTTCTCTCCCATCTGCTCCCCAGTGAAACAGAGTAACTGATTCCTCTTGAAGCAAATTAACCAGACAAGTAAGCTTCTATTTCTATATTTCTATATTTTTTTAAAGTTGTGAATTCCTCTAATTTTCAGTGGAGCTAGAGTTGCCATTGTTGTGGTTAAACAGATTTGTATTTTATTAACAGCTCCTCAAAAAAGAAGTAAGCCAAAGTTAGAAAGACAGTAATACATAAAATGAATTAGATGACCTAATCTCTGATTATTTCATAAACAATTTTAAATGGCTAATCTTTTCATATCCAACTTCCAAAATGTCTCCAACTGGTGACCAAGAAGAAACACATTCTTTGCCCTCAAGTCCATGATTAAGTGAGAAGAGGGAATTCCCTTATCTTTTGTCTTCAGTTTATTTTTTTAAGTTCTTATTTTATGGAGAGAGTGTGTACAAGTCACTGTTGGGTCAAAACATCTTTGTCCAGTGATGTGAGTTTTCAAGTTGGCAGTGACCGCCCCCCCAGAGCATCTTCTAGACCTAAATTCCTTATTTAGAGAGGCAGCCCTGAACCTCAGCATGAGGAAATGATTTCCTTGTTCCATTTTTCATTGTTCCATTTGACCCCATTGTTCCAGTATTTTATTGGATAGTTTACCTACATTTTCTGTCTTAAATTGCTTGATAGTCCTACGAGGTGAATATCACTGTTGTCATTTTATAAGCGATGATAATAAGATTCAGAGCAAAGTTCATGTTGTCTCACAGCCAGCCTCTTTCTTTGAGGGTCTTTCTTCCTCATTACTCCAAGTGCTCATTAAATTAGAAGTCTGCTCCAATGGAGGACAAAATTTAAGTATGGATACCTCCATGTCTACTGCCTCCTGGTATTCACACCCTTGTGTAGTGTCCTCCTCTTGAGTGTGGGTGAGAACCGTGACTTATTTCTAAACACTAGAATATAGTAAAGGTGATAGGATGTCACTCACGTAAGACTCTGTTTTCCTAGAAGACTGACTCTAGAAATATTCTCCCTTACTTTCTTTAAGGAAGTGAACTACTGGGGCCTTGTAGGTGGCTCAGTTGGTTAACAATTTGCTGTTGATTTGGGCTCAGGTCATGATGCCAGGGTTGTGGGATTGAGCCCTGCGTCTGTGCTGAGCATGAAGCCTGCTTGAGATTCTTTCTCTCTCCTTGTGTCCCTCCCCAACTCCATATGCTCTATCTCTCTCTATTTTATAAAAATTAAAAAAAAAAGAAGTAAACTACTGTGCTGTAAGAGGGTCTATGGAGGCCACATGACAAGGAATAGAGACAGATGTCTTCTAGGAGCTAAGAGTGGTCCTTGGCCAATAGCCATCAAGAAGCCACGACCACAGTCTTACAACTGTCAGAGATGGATTCTGCCAACAACATGTGTGTGTTTGGAAGCAAATTCTTCTCCAGTTGATCCTTCAGATGAGAATGCAGCCTGGCCTACCCAGCAATCAAAGCCTGGTAAGACTGCCCATGCAGAGAATCCTGTTAAGCCAAATCTTGATTTTACTCACAGAAATTGTGAGATAATAAACAGGCATTGTTATACGCCACTAAACCTATGATAATTAGTTACTCAGCTTAAAAAGTTAATATAACACAGTATCTATGAGTTCCCTCTCCTTCTTTGGCAGATGGTATAAAAATTTTGCACACTGCCTGAAAGTTGGAGTATATGCCATGTGGCAGGTATGTTGGTGTAGTAAAGTGTTCACATGCCTGGCTCCTAAAGGCCCCCACAAAATCCTTCAGAGAGAATGGTTGTCAGGCAGAATGAAGAGGATCCTATGGAATATTCCAAGCCCCTGGAAGATGGAAGGATCCTGGGTCCCTAACCATGTTGTGGGAGGACATCCATCACACAATTATCTCACTATGGGATGAGCAAGAAATAAACATTTGTGGCGTTAGTTACTGGGATTTGGGATGTGTATTACTTCAGTTGGTCTATAGGGAAATTAAATTTTAACTGGCATCAAAGATAATTAAAGAGAAAGGACCAATGGATGGAGACTTTTCTCAATGTTGTGTGTAGCATCTTTGAGACCTCCAGGATCTTAAAGTTAAACTCCAGGGAATATATCAACCCGTGGGCACTCTGAAGTTAGGAACAAAGGCATGGATGGAGTCTGTGCACAGGAACAGCTCTTTGCAATCTTGGTCTAGGCAGTAACAAGGCCAGTGCTCCAACTTTCTCAGAGCATGGGCTCTCCCTCCCTAGCAAGTCCATAGTCCAGACTTCCCAGTTCATTTCTAGCTGGTTTCTAGGACTACACTTTTGGGGTGAGGCCCTTTCCAAGGGCTATTATAAACTCTGGGAAAAAGGCCAGAATGTTTCATATTGTAATGGAAAATAATCCTTCCACCCTCGATCTGCACATTTTATTTAAGGTGTGAAAAATGCTTTCCCAGCTTCAGCCAGGAGCATTCAGGTCTCCATGGGGACCTGGGCTGAGAGGGGTGGGGGGGTAATGATTAGGTGAGGGAGAAAACCCTCCCTGCAGCAGTTTCCAGAGGAGCAGCAAGCATGTAGTCAGAGGAAAATAAGACTTGACCTCCAGTCTGGTTCATATTACATGTCTCTGCCTCACCCTGGTGCCCAGAAGCTCTAGCTCACACTTGGCTTGGGACCAAAGGAAAGTGAATGGAGAGAGACCCCTGGTGTGGACTTGGAGTTTAGAAACTATAGTGCTGCCTTTCTTTGGAGGCTGATACTATCACCAGGCCAAAGGCAGGTAAGGAAAGGGGGACCCGGTCCAGGTTAGCATTTGGGGACAGTGGACTAACACTCAGACCCTCAAGTTGAGAGTTGTTAGGGAAGCTAAATCAAATAATTTTTTGAAGGGACAAAGTAACAAAGGAGTTAGCTAGGTGATATGTGCAGTAGGTAAAGTTTAATTCTTTCACAATTCTGGGTCCTTATTTAAGTACTCCATTATTATGTTTCCTTAAATATTTATGATTAATCTTAGGCCATTTTCAACAATGGTTCCCAGGTGACTAGATAATTACTTACACAATTAGAGTCCATCAGACACAATGAGGTGATATTTGTTGGCTACTAATATGCTGATCTTACTTTGGATCTTTTTCAACATCTTTCAAATTTTTGAATGAATCGTTAGCAATGTTTTAAGAAATGAATTAATTTTTAAAGTATTATTTAATTCAGAATCATTAATTTGCAACTTTGTTTTGTTTCTTCTGAAGTAACATTGAAATTTTCAAACTTAATGATGTGACATTTTTTTAGAAATTGAGTGCCTGGCTCCAGGTTACAGACCAAGTAGTATAACTTCCATTGTGCTTGCAAGACACCTATAGCCCAGATAGCTTACTTCCCAAGTGCAAGGTCTACTGGGGAATAGGAGAGTTGGGATTCTCTAGGACAAACTAGTTTTCCCTGACTTTGGGCAAGGCAGTTAAAATATTCACATTCACCCTATGAGGAGAGGTTTTCTCATTCTGGTCCACATTGGTTTTCCTTTTTTATGAATGGGGAGAGCATTCCTCATCAGATCTTGTCATTTAGACGTTTAACCAGAGACTTCCTCATCTTGGTAGGGCTGACACCTGACAGCACCATCCACTATTTACTGGATGCTAAGCACGTGCAAGGCATTTTAGAGGCATTATGGAACTTGATCTTTATGACTAATTTATGGAGAAAATGATACTAGCTCCATTGGGCAAATAAGGACATGGAGACTCATAGAAATAAAGTTACTTCCTAGAGACCACATAACTAACCCATGCTGGGATCCATCAACTCCACAGTGGCATAAGCCATTGTCCGACTTGATTTCTTTTTTTTTTTCTATTTTCTGCACATCTAATCCATTAGCTAGTTCTACTGGTTCTTACCTCAAAATAGATCCTGAATCTAAGCATTTCATACCATCTTCTCTGTTATGATCTTCCTTCCTTCCTTCCTTCCTTCCTTTCCTTCTTTCTTTGTATCCTAGAGAGAGAAAGCATGAGCAGGGGAGGTGCAGAGAGGGGGTGCGGACAGAGGATCCAAAGCGGGGTCTGGGCTGATAGCAGAGAGCTGGGCTCAAACTTGATAACCACACAGAGAGCCCCATGCAGGGTTTAAACCCACAAACCCAAACCACAAGCTCATTATCTGAGCTAAAGTCAGACACTCAACCAACGGAGCCACCCAGGCACCCCTCCTCTGTTATGATCTTAATCCAAGTCACCTATACCTCTTGATGTAGTCAGAGGATTCATTCTCTATACAATAAACCTGAATGATTTTTAAAAAATCTTTTCACAACAAACTCCCAATGGTTTCCCATTTTGTCTCATACTTTGATGAGACATACTTTGTCTCATAGCCTGTGAGGTCCTGATGACCCAGCCCTTACCTAAACTTTACATATTACAATAGAAAAGAAATCTCGCACTCTCAATGAGCACATTTTATTTAAGGTGTTTGTTATGGGCAAATTGTGTATTTCCCCCCAAATTCTTATTTGGAAGTCTTAACATCGTGTACCTCAGAATATGACTGTATTTAGAGAGATGTCCTTTAACCAGGTAATTAATGTAAAATGACACTCTACTGATACTCCATAATCCTCTGTGACTGGTGTCCTTACAGGAAGAGGAGATTACGACACAACACACACAGTGGGATGATCATGTGAGGACACAGGGAGAACCAATAAGAGATAAACAAGAGGAGATTTATTACAGAAATTGGCTCACATGGTTTTAGAGGCTGAGAAGTCCCATGAGCTGCCATCTATAAGCTGGAGAACCAGAAAAGCCAGTCCCAGTCCAAAGGGTGAGAATGGGGGCCCAGGGGGAAGAGCTGGTGGTGTAAGTCCTGGTCTGAGTCTGAAAGCCTGAGAACCATGAGTGCCCAGGTCTGAGGGCAGGAGGAGATGGGTGTCTTAGCTCAAGCAGAGAGTGAATTCTCTCTTCCTCCACATTTTTGTTGTATTCAGAGCTTCAACTGACTGGATGATACCCACTAGCGATGATAAGAACAATCTTCTTTACTCAGTCTACTGATTCAAATGTGAATCTCTTCCTGGGATGCTTTTACAGACACACACCTGAAAATAATCATTTGACTGACTATCCCTTAGCCCCATCAGGTTGACACATAAAATTAACTATCACAGAGCCCTAGTAAGCTAACATAGTTTAAAAAATGCTTACCCAGCTTTAGCCAGGAGCATTCAGGTCTCCATGGGAACCTGGGTAAGATAATAGGGAGCAATGATTAGCTGAGGGAGAGAACCCACCCCCTCCTTGAAGCACCCATCTTGCCCAGCTTCCCTCAACCATGCATATCTAGACTCTCTGGCTTCTTTTCTTTCTTGAATTTACTCAACCTGTTCCTGATTTGTTTTTAATGGAATGATCAAACTTGGCAGAGCAGTCTTCCTCTTTTAATTCAAGTACCAGTGAGACTTCTTATTTAACCCAATTACATTCCCCTCACTATTTTGCTTTTGTTTTCCTTCACAGCACTTTTTGCTCTCCAAAGTGATTGATGTTTTTATTTGATGAACTGTCTCCTCTGACCAGTTTCATAACAGCAGTGCCTGGTTCATAAGTAGAAGCTTATTAAATCTTTGTTAAATAAATGAATAAATGGGTTTGGCTCTAATTTCTTTAAAGCTTATTTATCTGTATTCCCATGTCTCAATATAGAGCTTGTCACAAAGTAGATTCTCAATAAAAGCCACATAAATTAAACAGAATCACTCATAAACACTGTGTGGAGGCTGAATGAATAAAATTAAGAACATGTTTTTTATATATATCTCATGCTTATAAGTCTCTTCCTTTATGACTTTGAAGTTGGGAAGAAATATGAACAGAAAGGAAAAAAATCTGTTCTTAATAAACCAGAATATTGAATTTCTGCCCAGGGTGTCAGTAGATATGTGAGAAAGTGATCTGGAGGGTCACAGAGCCAAACCGAGGTCCTGTCTCAGTCCTTTCCCAGCCACCAACATCATCCCAGAGCATTCCTAGAACAATTTGCCTATCTCTCTTTAAAATTGGAAATTGATTAATTCCTTATTTCCAGTATAAAAAAGGAATCTGAACTTAGAGAAGGCCATCAATATGTTCAAATATCTTAAAGCACCAGATTGAAGATAAGACCATATGCCAACTCGGGCTGTATCCATATCCCCAGGCTACTTTAACTTCTGTGAGAACCCTTTACTACTGACTTCAATCCTTTGTTTCAATTCTCCACTCAGTTTGAACACAAATTTGATATGCTCAGGTTTCAGGAATGAAAACAAAAAAAAAAGTGATAGAGGCTAGATGGATGGTCACCAATATTGTTTTCCCTTTCTGGGCACAGAGCTAAATCATATTTCCTGGCTCTAATTTAGAAAAGATCTGGCCATAGTACTAGTTGTTGACCATAGATTGTGAGAAGTGGCATATGTCACTTCTAGATTGAGATATTTTAGAGATTTACAAAATCTTCTTTCCCACTTATGTTTTCCATGGGGATTTTAGAGGTCACGTGTGGATGGTTGCAGTTCCTGAAGATAGAAGATATCTGGGTCCCAAAATAATTTCATGGGACAGAAACTATGTCCAACAAGCATTAGACTATTTCACATCAGCAAGAAAAACACTTCAATTATTTTGGTATTGTTTGTTATAGCAGCTTTATTTTACCTCTTCTTACTAATGTGAGTAGAGTGACTTAACAGAATTTCTTAGGTTAATTCTGTTCACTGTTCAGGATTACGTATATTTTTATTTCAAGGTATATTAAGAAGTTTCAGTGCAAGTATCCTCTTATTATGAGTAATAGTAAATAGTGAACCACAGTGTTAAATGTTTTGGAATATAATAAGATTATGTAACTCTCAAAATTTTAATACTTTAACATTATATTTACATGTATAAATGCATATATTATTTTACATAACTTATGGATGGGATCCTGATTGCCTTGAGGTCATTAAGAAAACTCATTTTCTGGCTGGAGCAAGGGAGATAGTGATTTTAAGACTGTAAAAAGTTAGCAATATAGTGGAGGCAGACAAGAAATGTGCCGCATCCTGACAGAACTCCTGAAGTCCTACCGTGGTCCAGGATACATCCACGTACTGATGCCAACAACATGACGGACACTCATGCCCAGGTCACGCCGTAGTTCACCTGTACTTCTGTTCTCCATTAATGAGTTCTGTGATTACCACAAATCAGTTGTTTCTCTTCTCAAACCTGTTGATGGTAATTGTCCTTGCTATTATATTTATATAATGTAATTAAAGGTTATATAAAATGATAAAATATGAATGAAAAAAGAAAATTGTTGTTTCTATGAAAACCGGATAAAAGAGACTTACTGAAAAAAATTCAGTTGAGTTCTGAAGGGTCAAGGCAAATGTCAAAGAGAGAAAGTGAGAGTGCTTATGTGTTGGTTGGAAGTATACCATTTAACTTTCCTTGTATAATAAACCAACAAAAATGTTACGTCTTATAAAACAACAACGAATTACTTAGCTAAATATTCTGCAAGTCAATTTTACTTGGACTAAATAGAACTTCTCCTGGGTCAGGCTGATCTTGAGTTGGCTTGTTTATGTAGCTGCAGTCAGCTGCTGGGCTGGCTGAGGGTAGTCGAGATGACTGGAGCCTTCTCCACATGGTCTTTTATCCTCTAAGGTCTTAGCCCAAGCTTTCACATGAGGTTGCCAGGTGCCAAAAACATCAAGAAGATAAGCCCAAATGTGCAAGTGCCTTTCAAGTCTGTTCACATGTTTGCTGCTTATTGTGCCATTGGCTAGTGCAAATCATATGGTCTAGAGCATGAATATTGAAAAAAATGAGAACAAATTTGGGTTGCAACTACAATTACTCCCACCATAAGGTAAATAATCATAGAAGTTCTTCACTTAAGTCATTGTACAGGTGTTTTTAATTTCTTGTTCCATTAAAGAAAAACCCAAATAACCCTGAATATCTTGGATAATTGGGCAATAGTTTATGCAAAAAGATATGTATATATGTGCATGTTGTGTGGTAATATATATATATATTAATATAATATGTAATAATATAAGTAATATAAGTAATTTAAGATAATAATATATGTTATATATATAATTATATTAAATAACTTCTATACCATCACACAATTAAAAGATATAATTCATACTGGAAAAGTACCTTCACCAAATGTGAAAAGCAGTGGTTTGCAGCTCTTACTATATAATATGGCTTTACCAAAATTATTTGTTTTTTATATTTTCTGTATTTAGTTTTTAAAATTATGATAGTAATTAGTTGTTGTTGAAACAAATGATGTTATGTATACACAAGTGCAACATAAATCAACCCTCTACCACCTTAATATTTATAGATATATTAAAGTATTCCTGATTGCTTTTTTATTAAAATATAATTATATCATACCTGTTAGGCAGCCAATTACTTTTTCTATTTGACAATATATCATAGCTATTCCTACAAGTCAGTAATATAGAACTGCTAATTTTTTCTAAAATTTTTACATATACATGCATTTTATACAAATGGCATCATATACATGTAGAAAATTTTTTATTCATTTCATTTATCGTGATAAAAAATACATAACATAAAATTTACTATCTTGCCATTTTTAAGTGTACAGTTCAGTACATTAAGTACATTCATATCGTTATACAATCACAAGAACAACAGAGGTTTCCTTCTCATTTTTTTTCAAAAAGTTTTTAATATTCATTTACTTCGAGGAGAGTACAAGCAGGGGAGGGGCGGAGAGAGGGGGACAGAGGATCCAAAGCAGGCTCTGTAGTGACAGGCTGCCAGCAGCCAGCCTGAAGTGGGCTTGAACTCATGAACTGCAAGATCATGACGTAGGAGCCCAAATACCTGTCTTTTTTTCGTTTTTTTTTAAATGTTATTTAAATTCTAGTTAGTTAACATATAATGTAATATTGTTTCCAGGAGTAGAATTTAGTGATTCATCACTTACATATGACACCCAGTGCTCAACAGGACAAGTGCCCTCCTTAATACTCGTCACCCATTTAGCCCATCCCCCACCACTTCCCTCCATCAACCCTCAGTTGGTTCTGTATCACAAAGAGTTTGTTTCCTTCTCCTCCCTTCACCCCCCGCACCTCCAAGGCTACCAGATTTGCCACAGCAGGGTAAAAGAGAAATAGAGAATTACCTGAGCTAATTCAAATCTTTAGCTTACATGTTATTGGCTAGATATGGTCACATGGCTCCACCCAACTGCAAGGGGGCAGAGAAGCCCAGACTTGCATGTGCTCAGAAAGGAGGAAGAACCTAATATCAACAAACACTAACAATGTCTACTTCTGAAACTTCAGGCTAAGGATGGAGAATCAGGCAGATCATTCTTTGTGGAGATACCAAGGGAAATTTTTTTTGTACCTGTTGTCTTCAAGATCTACTTGGCTTAGAAGTAGAATGGATCCAATGCAACTATTCAGAATTTCCTTAGCATCCAGATGAGATTGGACATATCCATTCCCAAAGATCGAGCTCTTCCCAGGAACCATCTCCTTCAGACTCCATGTCTGAGGTTTTCCGTGCTGGTCCCCAGACCCAGAGAGGAAAGAGAGCCACCCTTGCTTCTGACCTACAGCTCCTGGCTTTGCCTGGTTGCCACTCTAGGTATAGAAGAGAAACTGATTTGGAGTGGGATTAGAAGAGAGGCCAGGTGCCCACCCACCCCCAGAAATCTCTGTGAGATATTTTGTCCAAAATGGCTTTTAAAGTCACTTATATGAGATAAACAATGGATAAACATCTTGAAGCAATGAAATACAAATGGTAAATGAGTGTGTGATAAATGATGTTTAATCACACTAAAAATCAGAATAATATGAAATTTAAAGTAGTAAGATGCCACTCTCACATAGTAAGTTAACAAAATTTCAAAACTTATGGTATTTCTTGTAGCTATTAGAAACAATAGGGTATATTTACACATGTATTGATATGAGAAGATAAATACATTACATGAACAGAGAAAACTGCAAAATAGTTTGAATCATGACATATTTGTGTACATCTTAAAAGGGGATCTCCATTAAAAAAAAGCTCTCTCTCTCTCTATCTATATATTCTTTTTTATATATATAAAGTGATTGTGGAATAGCAAAGGGACGTGTTTTCTTTTTATGTGTGCATTTTCTAGTGTGCATAATTTTTTTTTACCATGTCATGCACTTTTTTAGTAAACTAATTTTTAGAGAAAACAACAGAAAAGATCAAATAAACAATACGGGGAAACAAGAGTCTATTTGCAACCATAGTTACAAAAGTATTTTTTTAATTATAAGAAAATATGATGTATATTTTTATACACATAAACTTTAAAAATCTAAAAGAGAAGCCCTGTATAGCATAATATTTAATGCCAGTAAAAATGCAAGAAAGTGACATACTCTCACTGCCTGTGGGAATATAGGCCTTTCTCCATTGTCTTGAAATAAATTGGTAATATATCGCAAGAACCTTAAAAGTGTTCCTGAGTCTACAGTTAACAGAAATAGTCACAAATCCATTCAAGGATTGATGCAGAATGAAAGACGTATTATGAAACTAATTCTATATAATAAAATATCAGATCTGGCGCCTAAGTCTAAACTAGGAGGGTGGTAACACTACAAATATCTTTAAATAATGAAACAGTATGAAACTAGCTTTTTCTAAGGCTCTTTATTAACGTGGTTTAGTATTTAATGTTAATTGACTAAAAAAAGATTTGTTTTACATACAGTAACAATTTTTATTTGAAAATATATAAAGTATGGGAGAAAATGTACACAATATTAATAGTAATTATCTCTGTGTCTTTTGATTTCTTTTATATTTCTGTGTCTTCTGGTTTCTTTTATATTACTTTGTCACATTTCACGTTCTCAATGATGAATTTCTTTCTTTTAGAATGAGAAAAATACAATACTTAAAAAAAAAACTATGATGCTCCTAATAATGTATACTAAGTACACATATATCAATTAAGGTCAACATTGAGTTATTATTTTCCATATGGTAATGGGCAATTCTGATGATGTTATCAATTACTGCTTAGCATTTTCTCACCATTTATTAGATTATGGTTATAACTGTTTGTGTCTGCAGTAATTCAATAGAAATATTCTTAAGACAAAAACACAAGAATACCTTCCATAAGGATATTGGTAGAAATGCTGTTAGGATATTGAATTATATAACTTTTTCTCTATTTAAAAATATCTTACTATACTTTGCCATAGAATTTACAATGTTTCAAATTTCATTACAATAAAAACATGGTAATACGGATCTTCTTTGATTTATGACGGGGTTATGTCCCCATAACCCCGTCATAAATTGAAAATAAATAAATAGGGGCACCTGGGTGGCTCAGCTGGTTGAGCATCCGATTTCAGCTCAGGTCATGATCTTGTGGTTCATTGAGTTTAAGCCCTGCATTGGGTTAGCTGCTGTGAGTACAGAGCCCACTTGGGATCCTCTGTCACCTTATCTCTGCCCCTCCCCAACTTGTGCTCTCTCAAAAACAAATAAACATTTAAAAAAAAAAAGAAAAAAGAAGTAAAAATTTTCACTTAGTACACCTAACCTAACCTACTGAACATCACAGCTTAGCCTAACACTACCATCAATGTGCTCAGAACACTTTCATTAGCCTACAGTTGGGCAAAATCATCTAATATAAAGCCTAATTTATGATACAAAGTTGACTATCTCATGTAATTTGCTGGATACTGTGCTAAAAGTGAAGAACAGAATAGTTGTATGGGTACAAAATGATTGTTAAGTGTGTCAGCTGTTCACTCTCGTGATCATGTGGCTGACAGGAGTTGCGACTACCCAGCATCACAAGAGAAGATGAAACCACATAGCACCAGCCCAGGAAAAGATCTGAATTCAAAATTTGAAATACAATTTCTCCTGAATGCATATAGCTTTCACATCATCGTGAGGTCAAAAAATAGAAGTCGAACCATCATAAGTCTGACACTGTCTTGAAAAAGTAATTGCATTTAGCCTGAATATAATCTTTACTAGAAATAGTCTACCCAGGGGTGCCTGGGAGGCTCATTCAGTTAAGCACCCAACTCCTGATTTTGGCTCAGGTCATGATCTCATGGTTCGTGAGTTCGAGCCCCATGTTGGGCTCCAGGCTGATAGTGCAGAGCCTGCTTAAGATTCTTTCTTTCTCCCTTTCTCTCTGCCCCTTCCCTGTTCATTTTCTCTCTCCCTCTCTCAAAAAAATAAGTAAATAAGTGAGTAAATAAATAAATAAACTTAAAAAAAGTCTACCCAAACAAAATCCAGAATTCTCAATGCCAAAAGAAGTCGAGAATCATCAAATTGATATCATAAATTATTCTAATTTTGTTATTAAATGCCTGATTAGTTAATTAATTCAAGTTTTCAATAATCCACTAATATTTTTTGTGCACCATCTTTGCGGCAGTCTTAATACGAGGGACTGGCTTTTTAACCATGTATTAAGACAAAGTCCATGCCTTTGGGGGTCTCACAGCCCAGTAGGGGAGAAGGGCAGGTAAAGTGACAAATAATTACAAACTAGTATGCTCAAATGCAAATATACCTTGAACAGAGAAGGGGAGGGGGAGCTTGGGGAAGAGGAGAACTATTGAGGAATTACTTCCGGGGGTCAGAGGCTAGGGTGGAGCTGGAGTGCTTTTGGTTAAAGTGGCAATTGATATCAGTATTTGAGTGTTATCTGCTGGACAGTCTTTAGTTCCAGAAGGAACCATATATTAAAGATTTTAAAAAACAACAAAATTTTCCCATCTTTCTTAATTCCACTAATATGAACAGCTAATAGCTTGTTTTGAAAGAGGCAGAAACATGAGTCACCTGGAATAAAACCAACAGAGTGGACATTCCCAAAACACCAGCTATTTTGCATCTCATTATCTATTCTGATTTAGGGGGAAAAAATCTCCAAATTCCAAGATAAAAGATATTTAAACAATGCCAACCTCAGAAGACAGCAGAAGAAAGCTGTGTCTTTCTTTTTTTAAACTGGAGGCAGCTCTCAAGACCCTTGACTCACCTCTGACAGTGAAGGCTTTTTGGCAAACGTGCTTACATTAGGACACGGGAGGGAGGGATGTTGGGACCCCTTGGCTTCCTTCCCTTCTGTGACAAGTTATCCCCTTGAACTTATTGCATTTAAAGATGTTCTTTCTTATCATTTGTAGAAAATTTTACAACAGCCAAAGAGAAAATGTCTTAGACTCCACATTCATCAATAGCTTGCTTACATGGAAAGTTGTATTTTATAAAAGGTGACTCATATGTTTATGTAAGCATATCTAAGTGTTCATATTGTCCAATGTGGCAGCTCACAATAAATCTTTTGAACAAATGTGTTTTTGCATTTCTACACATGTAACACATAGAGTTGCAACTGAACTAATAATTTACATTTTCAGATGTTTCATCTTTCCAAGCTAATTGACTTCCTGAGCTGGGACTCTGCTGAAATCTGCTGGGCCAAATCTCCCAGTGCCAAAACTACTCCCTAGAAGGGTGAGACCCATTTGGAAGCTGCATTAAAACTTCTTAAGGCTTCCAGGCAGTGACTGTTTCAAGAAGGGCTCAAAGCTACATTAGAAAAGTCAATATATCTTGAAATAGGAATATTTTTTAACTTAAAATGAAAACATGTATTAAGTTTTTAAAATGATGAGTTGGAAATGCTCCTCTAAAAGAGAGAAAGAGAGATTTGTCAGATTTTCTAGTATAGACTACAGGTTTGTATGATTACCAAACTGGAAAGCTAATTGAAAAGTAAGCTAAAAATAAGAGGGAATGGGTAATTCAAGCTCTTTCTATTCTAATTTCATTGCTTTGAAATTTAAATACCTTTTTCAAGGATAAGCAAGTTCCCCAAAATATCAAGTCAATCACTATGGTCCTAAAGGATCCATTGGTCATGGAATGGGCGGGGTGGTGGGCGGGATGAAACAATCTGAGATAGTAGGAATGTGCATATTTTTATATATTTCTGTGTCAAATAGCATTCTTACCACTTACTGGCTGTATATTTTTTGAAAAATTTCTTAACCTCTCTTAGCCTCAACTTCCAAACCAATAAAATAGAAATCATATTTAGTGAGGTAATACATAAGAAGGACATACGTAGAGTACGTGTTCAAAATGCAGTAGCTAAGGGTTTATGTTTTTAAACACTTAAACTTACAAAAAATCATTATTTCAAATTTAAATCGTTCTAAAAATGCGTTATGCACATTTGTTCCTTCATAAACAATTACTCACTATGAGTAACATTTTAAAAATAACTTAATAACTTGTTGGATCTTGCTATTTTTTAGATCTTTTGAGATTGCAAGGCTGGGCTCTTATACTAAATAACCTTTATACTGAAATTTAGCTGTGTTTGCATTATGTTATTTAAAAATATTCTTATTAGTGGTAATGTGGCCTGAAAGAGCCCTTTTTTTTATTTCCAAAGCAGACAATCTTGCATGGAAAGAAGGAGGTGGGCACAGCAAAAAAGGCTAGATATTATATGATGAATTTTAGAAATTTTCTAATTAAAAGTATTTTGGAAGGAAATAAATCATATAATGATAGAGGAGCTGAAATTTAAACTTTCCAAAGTTTAAATTATACTCCAATCCTCTAGCTGAAAGAGAAAATATCACTATCAAATGGTAATTGTCCTAATTGAGTTACCATACATATTCCTCCAAAAGTGACTCAATATTTTGCATTCATATGCATATTTAGAAACAGAAGACTCAGATCTTATACTAGCTAGCCCTATCAAGATTTTATCTGGAAAATAATATTTTTCTTTTCTATTTAATCATTCCTTGAGATTATATAGGATGATGAATTTACAACTTAGTAAAACAATTTTTCATTTCTTTGCTTTGCATTTCTAAATATAAAATCCCTATAGATGTCTTATGATGAGAATCTGACCCAACAAAGTTATTTCCAAAAGAAGAAATTTTCCTTACTTTTTCCAATGATTTAATCAGAGTGCGTTGGCATATTCACTCCTGGAGCAGCCAGGGAAACCTATATGGATTATTTCAGTGCCATAGAAATGAAAACGAGGAGGTACTTAGAGCATTTTACAATGATTTACTCACACTGTATGACAAAATTTTCCAAATTTAAGCTTAGCTAAAAGTAATTTAATTTCTACATTTTACTGAAATACAAAGCCAGATATTCTCAGTGGCCAGAAGACATAGCCAGCTGGAATTATAGAGCCCAGAGAGGATGCCTTAATACCCTCAGGCCACTGAGTTTTTATTTAGAGTTGCTTGGTCTATAAAACTAACTTCCTCCCTTTTAACAGGAAGCAGATCGAACTAAGCTGGTGTTGAAACATGAACTGGGCAAAGATCATTCTAATCATCCTGAGAAACAGAACTCAATTCGTTCCTTTTCCCCAAGAAGGTAGAATGTCAGTGGATTGAGGGAGTCATAGAAACTGCTAATAATGTCTATGATTAACTGAACTTGCTCTGTGGCTTTGCTCTGAGCCTAACGTGTTTGCTACTGGCCTAGGATTGGATCCCAAGACCTCCTTAAATGCTATGTATGTAATGGCAACCATAACCTCCATCAGTCAGGATCCAATCATGAGATAGGAACTACACAGTAATTTGAGTAGGGAAAATTTAATAGAAAGAATTAATAGCTATAACAGGGGATTGAAGTAATGAGGAATTGGCTAATAAGAAATAAAGAGACCTGTAAAGAATACAAGAATGGGGGCATCTGGGTGGCTCAGTCCATTAAGCCTCTAATAGACTCAGGTCAGGATCTCGCGGTTTGTGAGTGTGAGCCCTCTTCGGGTGAACCCCGCTTCTCTCTCTATCCCTCTCTCTCTCTTTCTGCCTGTCACGGGATTCTCACCCTCTCTTTCTCTGCCCCTTGTTCACTTGTGCCCTGTCTCTTTCAAAAAAAAAAAAAAAAAAAAAAAAGAATACAGGAATAGCAGATATAAGGAGCAACCTATAGAACAATCTATAGAACTTAAATGGGGGGGCCCAAGGAAGAGCCTCCCACCCATACCCCCAGGGCTGAGATCTTGAGATCTGGTCCTTGTTGAAAGGCATGGTCATGGCTCACAGGGTAGTAGAAAAGTTTCTGTGGTACATACCAATCTGCTGTCCAGAGTGCCAGGGGAAGTGACTTGCTGGAGGCCCGGTGCCATAAAATCACTTGAGGGGATCACGTGGGCAAGCAGCTGGCTGCTGGTGCCTTTCAGGCCTCAGGAGTCAGGTGCTGGAGAAGCTTCACAGTCTCCAGGAGCCCGTTATGGGAAAGTCTATGCAGTGCAAATGCCAGGCCCAAGGAAAAGTGTGTACTGTCAGTGCTGGGCGTGATGCGGGAGTCTGCTGAGGGGGCACACTAGAACCAGGAAGAAAAACTCCCTCTTCCCGCAATGTCTGACAAAGACTTACATTATGCTAGACCGCAAGATAAAAATTAGTTCTCTCTGTGTTTTCACAAGAGAGACAATGATGAGTGAATTTGGAGCTGAAAGGCAATAAATTGGTAACTGGCGGAGGACTCCAAGAGAGCCAGGCTACCTTCACCATGGGTAAGAGAGATCTTGCTGTCAAGGAAGTTGTGTGTGCACAGCTTGGAGACATTTCCAAAAGTTGATGCCCTGAGGCTCTCTTCTTCTCCCTGTGCCACTGAGTGATTATTATGATTTTTTTTTCTCTGCTTTTTTACATAAATGTCAGGACCTCTATCAGGAATAACATGTTCGGTGACTGCCACTGCAAAAATATCCTGTTTGGGTAATGAGGGGATAAGCCAGTGATGTGTGTGTATATGTATGTATGTATATATATGTATATATATATATATATATACACACATATATATGTATATATATACACACACACATATATATATGTATATATATATATATATATATACACACACACACACATATATATATATATAACATATTCACATATATGTGTATATATGTGTGTGTGTGTATGTACACATATATATCAGGCTCCTATTTTTTAATGTCAGACACTGTTATGGATATTTTTCATGTCTTATTTTATTTTAACCTTAAAGAATGTAGGTATTTCATCCCCATTTGACAGAAGGTAATTAATATGGTCAAAATTACTCAGCTATTAACCATATATTTAATATTTTTACGTGAATTTAAACTTGCAACTTTTGGAGAATTATATAATCCTTGGATGCCTCGGTGTCCTCTTTAGCATAGTGTAACAGCAGCACTGACCTCATAAAAAAAACCAGGGGTGCCTGGGTGGCTCAGTCAGTTAAGCACCCAACTCTTACCGCTCAGGTTGTGATCTCGGGGTTTGTGCGATGGAATCCCGCATCTGCACCTGCAGCCTGCTTGGGATTTTCTCTCTCCCTTTCTCTCTGCCCCTCCCCTGCTCACACACACACACACACACACACACACACACTCTCTCTCTCTCTCTCTCAAAGTAAATAAATAAACTTTAAAAGAAAAAAGAGAGACATGAAAAAAAGGTCATCCAGAGTCATAAAATTTTATTTTATTTTTTTTAATGTTTACTTATTTATTTTTTTAATGTCTTTTTTTTTATTATTTATTTTTGAGACAGAGCATGAGCAGGGGAGGGGCAGAGAGAGAGGGAGACACAGAATCTGAAGCAGGATCCAGGCTCTGAGCTGTCAGCACAGAGCCTGACGCGGGGCTCGAACTCACAGACTGTGAGATCATGACCTGACCGAAGTCGGAGGCTCAGCCGACTGAGCCACCCAGGCGCCCCTAAATGTTTACTTATTTATTTTGAAAGAGAGAGAGATACAGAGTGAGCATGGGTAGGGCAGAGAAGGAGACAGACCGAGAATCCCAAGCAAGCTCCACACTGATGGCGCAGGGCTCAAACTCCTGAACCCTGAGATCAAGACCTGACTGAAATCAAGAGTAGTAGGATGCTTAACCAACTGAGTCATCCAGGCTCCCTTAGAATCACAAATTTTAAAGTGCCAAGTTGGAATTTCAATGCGGTTTCATTAAAATTCAAGGCCCATTTCCTTCATATCATGCCACCCTTCCTTTTAGGCTAAAAGTCTTTTTTTATTTAATTTTCCTTTTTTTAATTTAATTCCAAGGAAATGGCTTACAGAATTTCCTTTAGACCAAGTAATTGTGAGAAAAGCAAATGGGACATTGTCATGTAGATGGAAGTGCAGTTGAATATGCAAAGGTTCTTTTCCAATATTTCCTCTAGATGAAAAGAAAAACATGTAAATGAAAGCATTAAAATCCTGATCTGATCAATTACTTAATTTAAAAAAGTAAAAAGTAAAAAGTAAATTCTTTACTTGACAGAATATTTGGTACAGATTTTCTTTAAGTGACCAAATCTTATAGTGCCTTAAAAAAACACTATAGTTGACACAACTTTGATTAGAACAACATTTTTCATGAATAATTTTAACTGTTTAGGACACCATTATATGTATGTGCCCATGTGCATAAAATCAGGGTATTAATTTGAAGATTACAGACTAATAAGTAATTTATAAATGCCATTTATAATTAATTGTAAAAACATAATAAATTTGACATAGATCTTGATTTGTGCATCGATACAATGGTGGAATTGGACCAGATCAGGGGTTTTCAAACGTGGGTGAGTTGTGGAACCCTTTGTATACCTACCATGTGGAGCAGAGAGAAGCCAAACTATGCTGGCTGGAAGAAAGAGACCCTATGGGCTGGACTTGGTGACCTCTGATATTCTAGGATTCCATGTTTCGAGAAAGAAGCAGCTCAAACATGTACTCTGTTCAAATTCACCATAAGAACTGTCAGTATCATATTGTAACAAGAGTTTGACCGTCATTCAAATGACATTTGCCTAAGATCTGGGGGCCTTGGAGCATCCCTGCCCAGGAGCTGTAGTATTCCTATGATACCAGGCCTTTGATGGAGCTCTGACAACTTGTCAGATGGCAAGTATCTTAGAAGATGACTTCTTTACGTCTTCACATTTAATCACCAGGAAATACTAGACACTATTATCCTCATTTTACAGGTAAGAAAATAAAATCTCCGAAAGACTGGGGAGGTTTTTCTTTCAGTCACCTAGTTAACAAATAATAGACTTGGACTTAAAGCCAAATTTGTCCAGTACCTGAGCTCTTTTACTGTATGATGCTTGCCTCTCCCCCAAAATATCAACACACTGTTAGTTTTATAATCTCAACACATGCTGCCATTGCCCCATTTCCTAACAATGCCAGATATCAATCCTGGCTGTCTTCATGCTCCCACTCAAGTGAGTCTCCTGCGAAGTACCCTCCCGCTGTTCCTGCTACCACTCATCTAAACATCCTATCTTTCTCTAGTCCTGCCTCCCCCACAGGGCTGCCTTGGCTACTTTAAACCTCAAGAATCTCTTATCTCTGGATTGGTTTGTCCCATTAGTACCAAACATTCAGTTTTGATTCAAATTATTGTTTTTATTAGTCATTATTCTAATGTCTTCCATTCTGTATTCTTAACATGAATTATATATTTAGCATGAAACATATATATTTCTAGATACTTTTTTTATCCTCTACAATGAGGCATACAAAGAGCAAATATATTTACTCAGGTGCTCAGTAAGCAAATGTTGAAAGAATAGTATCTATTCTCAATAAACATTCTTGGTTATGGAATCATCCAAAGCACAGCACTCAATGCAGACATCATTAATTTAGTCATTGGTTCAAACAACAATGATTGAATGTCAGCTATGTGCCAGCCATTAAGCATAAAATGCTGCTATGTATAAATCACAAATAGATTGGAGAAACCCAGGCAGATTAACAGATGAGACAAGACAAATGCAGGCCTGAACTAAGGCAATGGCCAAGCATGTGAAGACAGTATGGTCATGAGGAATTTCCTAGGTCTGATTGCTGGTCAGATTTTCAGAATACAGGGCAGGAAACAAATTAGAACAATGCCCAAGATTTTACTCTGGGGCTCCAGACTATGCTAATCTGATGATTGGGGCAATTTACTGGGGAGTACAGATAGAAAAACAGGATAATTAGATTGATCATTAATTTAGGAAATAGTGAGGATAAGACCCAGAGGATATTCATGAGGCATGTGGATATACAGAGCTGAAGTTTCTTTAAAAAAAATTTTTAATGTTTACTTATTTTTGATGTTTATTTATTATTTACTTATAGATAAATAGTGTTTATTTATTTCCTCCCTAGAGTGGGGAGGAGCAGAGAGAGACGGAGACATAGAATCTGAAGCAGGCTCCAGGCTCTGAGCTGTCAGCCCAGAGAACGACGTTGGGGCTCGAACCCACGAACCACAAGATCATGACCTGACGAAGTTGGCCGCTTAACCCACTGAGCCACCCAGGCACCCCCACACCTGAAGCTTCTTAAAGACACAAGCCTAGAGATATATATATTTAAAGTCATTAATATATAGGTATTAATTAAAATTGTGGGCATGTGGAGGAGATTACATAAAAAGAGTATACAGGGCAAAAGAAAAATAAATCTCTTAAGGGACCCAAGAGAACACCAATATTTAAGCAACAGGTACCAATTATACCTCAATAATTTAGGAGATAAAGGGGGACAGGTGAAGAAAGAATTGCCAGAGAAAGTGACTAAGAAGGAATTTTAAAAATAAGTAATTTCAGAGACAAAAGAAAGTAGTGTCCCTCGACATTTTTTTGTTCTTCTTCCACACGACAGATGTTTAAAATTTTTGTCATTCTTCTCAACAGGGACATTACATTTGTACAACTGTAGGGGGTACCATTTATATAACATACAACAGGAATGGGCCCTTCAGGATCTGTGCAACTCTGTGATGGGTCCCCAAGTCCCTTTTCTATTTGCCTTCATGCTTAACACATAGACATTTTTCCTAATTCATAGAAGATGTCAAGAATGATCTCCTTGTTTCTACCTGCCTTTCACTATCACCTCAAAATCTTCATCCACCCTAACCCTAGAGGTCCTTTTGGGTCATTTGCATATCATGGAAGCTAGCTCCTCTATTAATGCTCTCCTGATAATGTAGTCCAGTACCACACTAAGTTTGAATGGAAATTTTATAGAAATGTATGGAGAGAAATGCAATGGCAATGGATCCCTAACAGTCATTTCTGCAAAGGTGTTTCGTCAATTCATTTAGCGTTTGCCATGACTAGAGGATATTTCCTCTACCGTAAAAATAAAACATTCAAAAGTATCATCAGATAGAGAACTTTGTACGTGCTCTTATGAAAAGATGTTCCCTTAAAGATGTAGCTCTTAATGCACAGTGTAAAATGCTTGTAGCTTTTATTATGTCTTAGATGAAAAACATGTTTTACTGCATACCAGAGTAACAGACGTCAACTCACTTTTCAAATTGGGAACAGCTTTTCATTTTGTTCTATTCAACAATTTCTGGGTCCTAATTCAACCCTTCCCTCCCTCCATCCTACCTCCCACCACTATGCATTTGCCTTTGCTCTGGCGAAACACTGTCACAAACTGCTTTTTCAAATGGCAAGGGCAACATGTGCAAGGTGACAGAAGGAGAATTTTCAAGATAGAAATCTACCGTGCTCTCTGTCCTCTCATTCAGCAAGAATAAAAGAGGGGACCTGGATGGGGAAATATTTACTACCTTAACATTGCTGGTTGGGAACACAATCCAGAGGAAACCCAGATGTCCAGAGTAGTAGATCAGAGAGGGGAAATCATGTGGCTATAGAGCCAAATTTTGATTTCTAGCCTCCTGTGTAAGAGAAAAAAAAAATGACCATCTGCCACAGTGCTAAAATCCAAAATGGAAGTATCTTTCACAACCCTCTTCCAAGTTCCACTTTATTTACTGATGATTAGTAAAATAAGTTCATTAAGTCTAAATATAACTGAAAGTTTAAATATGATTTCAGATGGTGAGTAATTGGTAAAGATTTTTCAGACATGAATACATAAACTGATAAGCTTTACACCTTGGAGGAAAAAAAATTCAGATCTCATTTCATTTTATAACTGAACACAAACGTTGACCCAAACACTACTCCTGTATGTTAAATGTGAAGTTCATGGAGTCTAAACAAGGGTCTAGTACCGACATTTTCATCATCCATGTTCTCTGCTGGTGGAAAGGGTATTTTTGGCTTTGTTTTAAGAAACGACAGAGTCCAGGGTCTGAACATGATCCTCGAGATCAGGAGATCTGACTTTTAATCCTGATCCCCAATCTGGACAAGTCTGTAAACTTTCAGTACCAAAATTCTAAAGGGGATAGATGTAGAACTTGCCTCCATTTGCTCCAAAGAGCGATCACAAGCAGAAGTGAGGTAATCGGTGTGAACGCACATTAACCTCTTCAAACAAACAATGGTGAGGAAAAGCAAGACAGTGAACATTTTTTGAAACAATAGATGATATTTTTCCTTCAGCTTTTTTTAGATAGCCAAGTTTAAAGTCAGTTGTGCCCATTTAAAAAGTAAAATCACAGAAACATGCAGGGAAATTTGGAATCAATTTATTTAAAGACATGTTCTGTGCAGCTGTTGTTCATTAGGACACTTTTATTGACGTGTCCAGAAATCTTTCCTAGTAGTTTAGGCACGCGGGGGCTTTGAGCCCTATGAAGTATAGCAAATTGCAGATGAATTGGTCCAGAAGTGTAGGGTTTTTTTTTTTAAATGCTTTGTAAAATAGAATATTCTCAAGGGAGTGATTGGTGGGGGAAGGGAAGTATGTACTGACACTTAAAAGATCCTTGACCTTCTGGAATGCACATCTAAACTTCTGCAACAGTAGCCCAAAAGGACTGAAACTCAGTGTTCGAAACCACTTTAATAAAGCCCACTTTCTCCAAGGATCCCAAACAAAATGATCCGGGGATAGTTTATGATAAGGTGATACTTGCTTTAAGAGACCTGTTTTGCTGAGAAGGATTTGTATTTGCGCATCACAGATTTTCTGAGTCTCAGGAAGAACAGAAGTGTGCCAAGTGAACTTGGAAAAAGATGGAGGAGGGAAAAGAGCACTTGAATAGATGGAACAGCATATTCAAAGGGCTAAAGGTTAAGAGTGTAAAGCGATTTTGGAAGAGTTATAAGCATTATTTATTGATTTGTTCTTTTATTCTTTTTTTAAAAAATTATTATTTATTTTTATTTATTTAGAGAGCATGAATGGGTGGAGGGGCAGAGAGAGAAGGAGACAGAGAATCCTAGACAGGCTCTGCGCTATCAGCACAGACCCCGAAGTGGGGCCCGAACTCACCAACCGTGAGATCATGCCCTGAGCTGAAACCAAGAGTCGGAAGGGATCGAGCCACCCAGGCGCCCCTTGCTCATTTCATAAACATATCTGGAGCTCCTACTACATGCTGGGTTCCATTCTGAGAAATTAAGAAGACCCATCTCCAATAGCAAACAGTTGGCAATACAGTTGTGTCAAGGTTTAGGCAGAGGTAGTGATGAGTCCTGCAGGAGCTCAGTTGTACAGAGGAGAAGAGAGGGTGTGCATGTTTTGGGGGGGATAGTATCAGCAAGGAAAGACACCCCAGAAAAATGTAACACCCGACCTGGGTCCTGAAGAGCCATGTGGAAAGAGGGCTGTACCTCAGTCACTGCCTTGCTTCTTCCACAGCCTGGCTTCTTCACAGAGCGTGATTAGAAACCGGTGAAGGGGCGCCGTCGCAGAAGGTACAAAATGTGCCCCAGAAGTCAGAAACCTAACACGTAGTAGGTAGTCAGAAGTGCCTGCTACAGTGAATTGAAATGAATTGATAACCCTGACCTTGCCAGCATCCTTACTTGGGAGTGAGGCTTTCAAAAGCAAGGATTTTTGAAGAAAGACAAGCCCTTGCTGTTATTTAATCAAGCTGGGCCGGCATTTCTGGAAAGTGGAGATAACCTCTGCCTTTTTAGATTAAGATTGGGATAATTAGATACAATATATGGAAAGGACCTGACAGATATGTAGATCAACACGTTGTTGGTTTTACTTCTAAATCAATGATGAGAAGAGATAGGAAAAACTTTCAATCTGTTTCTGAGATGGCCTGTCCTCAGTTCTCCATCTCTCGTGTTCCTGCTTCCCCTCCTACTTGTCCTCCACGACCTGCCCCATGATTCACTAAAACATAAAGGTTATTAGAGATGAACTCATTGTCTCCTCACCACTTCCCCTCCACCTGTATCAGCGCCCACACTCCCTGCTTCCCTGTCACCTTGGAAGAAGTGTGCCTGCTTCTGTCCAAGGGCAACACCCGAACGTGCATCCCAAATGTCACCTCCACTAGGCAATTGAGATTTCTCTTCTTTAATCATTCTCTGCCTCCTGCACCAGCAATTTCTCTTTCTCTACAGCATCATTACCATCATCTTACAATCGTGCTGTCATTTCTCCCATTCATCCTCATGTCTCCATCATATCTCTGCTCCAGTGCACAATGATTTTGCTTAACTGCTTTCTCCACTTCCCTTATCATGTGTATGTCTCTCCTTAATCTTCTCTGATTTGTATTCTGTCCTTCCATACCACTGAGGTGCATTTGTCAACATCACCAATGACCTCCATGTTGTCACATCCAATAGTTCCTTCATCGTTTTTGCCTCATATGACCTCTCAGAAGCATTCAGGACAAATGACCTCATTTTTGAAACACTTTCTCTCCCTGCTTTAGTGAGACCACTCTTTCCTGATTTTTTTCCTACTTTTTCTTTGCTCTGTGTCAATGCCTTTTGCTGGATTGTTCTCTTTTACCAAATCTTTAAATGAAGGAGCTCTCCAAAGCTCAGGGACTCATTGTCTTCTCTGTCTATGCACTCTGGCTGCATGATCTCCTTCAGTCTGCGGCTTGCAACACTACCCATTTGCCCATGGTTTCCAAACTTACATCTCTAGCGATGACGTCTCTCAATTGTCTCCCTGACATCTACACTTATAGATGGGATGGATGTCTCAAAGTGCAGGTGTTTAAAAACAAAAACAAGAGCAAACCTCTTCTCCATCCTCTTAAACCCATTCTTTGTCATCTCAGAAAATGGCCCTCCCTCTTTGGTTGCTATCCTTCTCCTTTCTTTTTCTCATTCTCTGCAACCACTCCAAGAGCCCCTTTCATGTTTGTTTACTTTTCTCCACATCCTACTATTGTTCCAACCCATGCCCCCACCACCCCCTCCCATTGGATTGCTACAATGACAGCCTCAGTAGCCTCCACTCCCTCCAATTTGTACTGCATACAATTCCGCGAGTGATATTTTCAAAACTTAAATAAGGGCCTATCCGAAGCTTCAAGTCCTCCAGGAACTCTTGCTAGCACTTAGGGTAAGTCTCTTAGTCTGGTGTAAATATCCTACGTGATCTGGCCCCAAAACGACTTCTCCACCTCTTCTAGGACCACTTCCAACTTCACTTTATTCCCTAAGCCTCTTTATTTTCATGAAACAAACCAAGCTCAGTGCTTCTGATGGTTTCTCTGCATGGAATGCTTTCTGCCTGATCTTGGCATGGTTGCCTCTTAGCCTAAGTGTCACTCAGAGATGGTCTCTCATTTTCTCCTGCCACTCTCTATCCTCTGCATAGCAGCCATCACCTCTGGATTGCTTCTGTATTGTTTGGCTGAATGTGTGTCAATTTGACCACTACCACTCCCAACTAGAATATGATCTTTATTAGAGCACATTCTTTGTCCATCTTTTACAATGCAATATCCTTAAACATAGAATGGTTCTGGACACATAGTGGGGGCTCAAATTTAAACAAAAATAAGCCTTGAATGAATTGATCTCCTTACGGTACTGAAATGAACCTTTAAGAGCATTCTAATCCAATACCCTCATTTTACAAATGAGGAAACTGAGACCCAGAGAGGAATTGTTATTTTCTCAGATTCATTTGAGTGAGAGGTAAGAAATATCTTCCACATTTTCTCTTTAGAAACTTCTTTTGTTTGAAATAATACCAGAGACCTGCATATAAAAATTAATATACATAATGGGGCTCCTGGGTGGCTCAGTCGGTTAATTGTTTGACTTTGGCTCAGGTCATGACCTCACAGTTCATGAGCTCAAGCCCTGCATCAGGCTCTGCACTGACAGCTTGGAGCCCGGAGTCTGCTAAGGATTCTGTGCCTCTGTCTCTTTCTCCCTCCCCTGCTTGTCTCCTCTCTCTCTCTCTCTCTCTCTCTCTCTCTCTTTCTCTCAAAAATAAATAAATAAACGTTAAAAAATTAATATACATGAAACCTTACTTTATTTTCCATGAGAATACGACAGGTCAGTTCCATAGGCTGATGTTAGGAATGGGCCCTGATGAGACATAATGTCTCCTCACAGATAATCTCTAAAATCCCAACGAGTCCTACAGAGTAAAGATCTGGGTTTCTGGAAGCCCTGGGAAACCATAGGCCTCAAGTAGGTAGTTTCCACATATGTTTGAAGAGAGGGGAAATGCTGAATTCTGTTAGAGTGATAGAAAACACATGTGTTTTCTCACTTCATATCCCAGAGAAGTGAGCTGTCAGTCTTAGCTCTTAGCTCCCATTTCTCCCACCCTTAAAGGACCAAATATGTGCCAACATGGCTGCATCCCAGACATTTGAACAATATGAGGCGGGATAATTGGGTAGGGCCAAAAAGAAAGGCCTTGGATGTCACTGGAAGGTGTTTGGCTTTTAAAATTTCTTCTCTCTAAAGTCGATGTTTCACGACTTAACATTTTAAGCAGAGGAGTGATGCGATCAGATCCAAATTTCAAAAGGATCATGCCAGCTGTACATGCGGGGGATGGAGCAGAAGAGCATGAGGTTGAGAATAAAGACCGATTAGACGGTTGTTATGCTAATCTATGGAAGAGGTGATAGGGGCCAGAAAGAAGACATTGGCAGTGAGGATACAGGTAAGTGGACGGATTTGAGGTATAATCATATTAAGGACATGCAATTAACAAGATCTAATAACTATGCTCCCTGTTGCCAGGTGTGGCCATAGACTGGTTTCTGGTCAGTAAAAAGAAAGCAGAAATGGTACAAGCAACTCTCATGTCATCTCCTCCGGAATTCTAACCCTGAGTCCTGTACCTGTTTCTGCTGTGTCTGCTTTTGGTATCTGTCCATGATTAGGGTAATCTTAGAAGCTGTATTTACAGGAGCTACATTTTACATGAGGAGGAAACATGCCTCTATCTTAGGTAAGCCCCTGGTAGTTTTGTATTTCCTTGTAGCAGCATGGAATTAGTCCAACCGCAGGCATGGGGGAAAGAACATCTATGCAAATCCTGAAGGGCCAGCGCTAAGGGTTCCTGCAATGGCTTCAAAAGACCAATGCCCGGAGCCATTAATTCAGGACCCACCATGACAAACCCATTTGATAATTCCACCAAAGAAGGTTGCAGAGGATGTTACCAAAACTTTGTTCCTGAGTTTCTGAAGGCTTAGAAACACTCCTATCTTTTGCTCCATTTATATTATTTTAGCCAAAATAAAGAATCCAAGCCTACAGAGAGATTAATATAAACAAGTATTTATTACACTCTTGTTTATATTAGGAAAAAAAAGCTGACGTCAACATATATATCTAATAATATACAACTGAGTGATTAAATAAAATTTGGTACTTTCAAAAAATGCAATATTCATAATTATAATCCAGAAGAGCATAAAAGCCCATGGGAAATCCCTCACTGCATAATATTAAGCAATATAAAAATATTTTTAATTTCTGTGTATTGGTTATGCCAGAAGGAAAAACCTCAAGTACGTGCTTGGGATTGGCAAAAAAGTCATATTGTAAGTAATAAACAATTCTCACTTTTAAGTCATTGCTAAGTCTTTCACGCAACTACTCCAAGTTACTGAGATTTTTGCCTTATAGACAATGGATTTTTTTCAATTAAATCAGTTGCAGTAATTCGTTCCGTAAACATATTGAAAATCTAGAGCCACTCTGTTCAACACAGTAGCCTTTTGCCACACATGGTCATCCACACTCAAAACTAATTCAAGTTAAATAAAATTAAAAGTTTGCTTCACCAGCTGCACTGGTCACATTCAAGGGCTTATAAACCACATACTGCCAGTGGCTACCATTCAATCAGCACCAACACTAGTATTTCCATCACCACTGAGGTCCTAATGGACCACCCTGATCTGGAGTTTATCAGGCCCTGTACTATGTTCCGGGGGGCTCAGCAAAGAATACAACACAGTTCTCTCCTCCAGGCTTTCTCAGCCCAGTAAATCAGAGCGCCCTGTCACACTTAGGATTGTTCTGTTCCATCTTGCTGGATGCAGGCTCTAGTGCCATCCCAATAACTACAGCTGAAGGGGCTCGTGGTCAAAATCTCCTGCCTCTAGGAATCAATGTCATGGTATAATCACTAAATCGTGTACAGAAAGAAATCGTAATTGACCAAGATGCTCAGGGAATGGTTTATATTCTGGAAAATTAATTTAATTTCTTCATTCATTCAGTACATGTGTATTAAATGCCTGTTATATACTTACTATGTTATAAGTAATAGAGTCAGAATGGATTAAAATGGTCTCCACCCTCATGGAGATCATGTTCTTGGGGGTTGGGGCAGACAAAAGAAATATAAAATACTTGGAATATCAGATCGTGGTAAGCGCTATAGAGAAAAATAGAGTAGAGCAGGTAAGGAGCTGGGGGGAAGAAGAGAATTCCAGGTTGCGAGGTAAGAGTCAGGGAATGTAGAGAAAGGGGGGGTTATTTTAAATAGGCTATCATAGAAGGCCTCACTGATGTGGTGATAATTACACAGAGACTTGACAGAGGCAATTCTTAATTGGTTCTTCCATTTGAAAAAAAACGTACTTTAGGAGTCTGTGTGTTATAGGAGACAAGGTATTATTAATATAATACTAATTTATAATCTCGACTAATTTATTGGACCCTTTATGCAGCCCATTATCCCTCCCAGGTCCTCAGTTTCCCCATTTTCATATTAAGTGTTTGGACTAGAAGGTGTCTGGGAACACTTCTGGTTTTCAAAATTTCTGATTTAAGCACACTGAGAAGGGGAAGAAAATTCTATGTGCTCTTAGGTTCATACATTCATTCACAAACATTAACTGAAAGCCAAGTGTGTGACAGGCTGTGTAGATGCTACAGATGACAAAGTTGAGAAGATGAGTCTATCTTCAAGGAGCTTACAGTAGAATGAGGGAGATAGGCAAGACTTTTTACCGTGACTCGGAGGCTTTGCCTGCACTTTGCTGCTGGCTGAGAAGTGAGGGCTCCCTGCCCTCCACACTTCCCAGCCGTCTTGCACAGTCATCCTGGAGAGGCACAGAGCCCAAGACCATCAATCACATGGGGCTGTCCAAAGAGGGCTGGGCATCACAGCATCCCCAGGGCCCAGCCTCTCCCTTTAGGAGAAATGTGCCCTAGATGGGGGAGCTGTCTCCATGGACGATGATGATGATGGATGGCCCAAGGAAAGCATTTTTCATCTCCTAGCGGTACACGTGTGCATTCTCGCTCTGGAGCCAGGTTCTGACTGGGATCCTGCTGTTCTCCGTTTTCTTAGCTGTTGTCACCTTTTCCCCTTTACTGACAAATGGACCCATTTTGCAGCCTGAGTGACTCATGACTGTTTTAGGAAGTCTAGATTAACTCATTGTGGCATAGGAGGAACATAAAGACAATAATTCCTAACTTGGCATCTTAAACCTCCACCTTTATCTTAGCACACCCCTGCTGAAAAACCTCTAATGGTTCTGTCTTGTCCGTGGGAAATTCTCCAAGGTCCATTTCCATCTGGCTTAGACAATTCCAACCTTCTCTCCCACTCCTAAACTATACAGGCAGAACTCTCACTCAAACATGCCATGGATTTTCCCACATCCGCACCATATTCGCATGATTGATTCCTACCAACCCCTTGCCCAATAGTGTGGCCTCTGCGAAGCTGTCCCTGATTGTTCCGGGCCACTGAAATCTCTTGTTCTTTGCATGGTCATTTAGCACAAAGTGTGGGGTGGTGAGTGCTTTTGTTCACAGATGAAAGTCTGAGGTTCCCTGCCACTTCTGGGCCAGAGGCACCTTGTCCTATCCACCCCTCCTCTCCAACAGCACCAGGCCGAGTGCCCAGCACATGGAAGTGGTTGTACAGAATCGAGTTAGTTGATTGATTCTTTCAGTGGCCCTCTCTAATGTGCTGTAATTCCATCAGCAAGTGGGCAGGCAACCAGGTTTCAGAGCATGAGCCTTGATCAGCTTAAGATGAGGTTAGGTTTTACCAGCCACAGAGCACAAACGCATGAGCAGTTATGCCTGGACCCCTCAGCCAAGGTTGACCAATGAGTCGGTGATTCAGAGAAAGCAACTTTCTGAACCAAAAAAATTCGAATTACTTGCTTAGCCGCCAATTCAAATTTGCCCACACAGATCTGCCTTGAACAATAGATGGGTCTCTCTCTTCTCCGGAACACTACAAGCTTTATAAAATAATTGTACTTATAATAACTATGTAACTAAAGGGTTTTTAAGAAAAGGAACCTTTGAGGTCTATTGCAAACTCTACAGCACAGGTGTTGGGCTTTACCACCAGAGTTTCTGACTCAGTAGATTTGAGGTGGGTCCTGGAGATTTACATTTCACATGTGTCTCCAGGTGATGCATATGTCACCGGTCACACTTTGGAGTCTTCAGTCCTATCCAAGCACTTGCTGCATTTTGTTAATTCTTTCCAAAGCTCTGTCTACATAATGTCATCTTTTTATACAGATATTATCCTGGTGTATATAAAATTTGTGCATTTTAATTATTCTTCGCATGGTCTATCCCCTGCCCATTATATAAACATACAGGCTAGCATAACTCTAAGATAAAATTCTACCAAATAAAATGAACTTTTGGAATTTGGGATGAGACATTACCCTAAAAACCATGGTAAGAATTACTTAACCCTTGTACAAGAATGGAAGGCTATTAAGGAATATTGAGCCCAAAGTGATTCCACCAGGAAAGTAATTTGACTAATTAACTTGATAAATTAAATTGATGTGGGGTTCACCTTGTTGTCTGTTTTGGTCATTTCTATATCTCCAGCTCCCGGAACAGTGGCTGGCACCAGAAGGCATTCATTAAATATTTGTGGGATGAATGAATGAATTTAACAAACATTTCCTTCGCATACTCTGGATAATTTAGAGGTCTCTAGAATAGGCATAAGTGCAGGCAATTGGGGGAAGTTTTAGAGCATTGAAATATTTTGCCTTCAAAGGAGCCATGTATCAAAGAATAATCATTAATGAACTGTAATCAGTTTTTAGGGACTGCAAGAGATTTGTACCTACATGTGCAAACACATATGGACACAAGACATACACACTCAACTATCTCCTTGGAATAGTTGCGTGAAGAATCCTACATCCACTCGTATATGCTCTGTGTGATGCCCGGATCCACCCAGATGCTATTACACAGGGTTTTCTATTTTAAGTTAGAAACCTTTCTGTGCACACATCAGTTCAGAATCCAAAATTAAATGCAACATGGGAAGCATTGTAAGGGACCCTGCTTCCTCCTGTGCATTACATGAAATACTAAAGCCTTTTCTTTAATGTCATTCCAATTAAAGCAAATAAGCGAAGCAATATTGTTGGCTTATGCCAGCACCCTTTTACGAAAACAAAATAGAGTTCTCTATGCACGTGGTTTTTTAACATTTAATCAATAAACTGGAATGATTTGAGGGCCTGGCTGTCTTAATAAGGGGATTGTGAAAACACAGGGCAGTAAATTAGATTTAAGAAATTTTCGAAAATGAGGGAAAATTACATTATAAAAGTGACATTAACATTCCAAAGTCCTGAAACCTCAGGACTGCAGAGACCCTGAGCCAAGTGGGGATCAATGCAGAACGTACCACATGCTCAGCTCCACTCTCGTGACATGGAAGGCACAATCTGTCAGGAATAGTGGCTTCATCCAGAAGCTGCAGGAGACCTTTCCCTTCTAGACCGCTGGGCACCTGCTTTGACTAACACCTTTGACAGATTCTGAAAGCATTTCACCCCCTGCCATCCCTTGGCAGAGAGCAGCTGAACGCTAATGGAGTGTTTTCTCAAACATTCTTGTTAATGACCCAGCTGTGAAACTGCTCGCAGGGCAGTGCTCCTCTGGCATGGTCATTACAATATTTCATTCTTCTTGCTTAATTTCAGGCGGCGCTTTCTCCATGCATAAATATATCACGCTATATAAAAACCAGAACTTTTATCTGCATTGAGGGGTTTAGAGGGTTGGTTTCTCTTGCTCTGTAGGACAAGAAAAATCATTGTTTCCCCCTTTTGATTTAGAGACTTGATTTATGCGGGCTTACCTTTCAAGCTTCTGTTTCAGTTGTGCTAACTCTCAGGTTTGTGTGCATTTGCTTGGATTTACTGACCCGGGTTTAATTCTTGATTTATAATCTATGGGCTTCAGACGAAGAATGAATTTTGATTTAGTGTACCACATCTTTATAGCTTATATTTTCCACTCAGAGTCAACTATTAGTTGGTTTTAGCACAATTGAATTATGGCTCTTTCTAGAAGGCCCTTTTTGATGAAATTAAGATGGATTGAAAACCAAATATTTCCCATATAACTACATGAAATAAAGTTTCCTCTCCACAATCTGACTGGCACGAGATGGGTCCTCCAGAGAAGAGCATCCAGGCTTCTCCCCAGACCAGCTGATTGGCAGTGGGCTCTAGAGACTTCTGGCCCTTCTGTCGTGATCATAGATTTGTTTCCTCATTCACTCGTTTTCAAAAATATTCCCAAAGATGTTTCACACTGTGTTACATCACAGGATAAACATACTCTTATCTCCTCAACCTTCCAGATCTTTCAGTGTATTGATGAATACCCAATGTTCTGAATCATTCAAAGAAACAGGTTAAAAAAAAAAAAAGGCATCACATACTAGTCTTAATGTGCATATAATTGAGTGTATTCTGCTATCGGGGCCTTTGGAATCTGTGCTCTAGAACTAGGGCAGCTCTCAATATTCAATTAATGAAAACAATCTGTTCTCCAATCACACTGGGGTAACAGACAATGATTTTCAAAATGTTAAAAAAAATGCATCAACTGGGTAAAGGGTACATTCTCTGTACTCACTGTACTATCTCTTGCAACTGCATGCAACCCTATAATTATTTAAAAGTAAAAAAGTTTAAATAAAAAATGCACTTACTTAAAAAACATGCATGTTTGTCAATTCAATTACCCATTGAGTAAAAATGGGCATAAAGCCAACGGTGTCCTGATGGAAGGTGGCTTACTGGTTATTGGCAATGGTATAAATGGGACCATCCTGGGCCTCTGTCTCTTCACCCTTAAAAAATCTTAGTGACTGAGGGTGCCTGGGAGGCTCATTTGGTTAAGCATCCAACTCTTGGTTTCGGCTTGGGTCATGATCTCACGGTTTGTGAGTTTGAGCCACACATCAGGCTCTGCACTGGCAGCACAGAGCCTGCTTGGGATTCTCTCTCTGCCTCTCTCTCTACCCCTCCCCTGCTTGTGCTCTTTGTCTCTTTCAAAATAAATAAATAAAATTTTAAATATATACATATTTTTAAAAATACAGTAATTTGGGGCACCGGGGTGGCTTAGTCAGTTAAGCATCTGACTCTTGATCTCAGCCCAGGTCTTCATCTCAGGGTCGTGAGTTCAAGCCTAGTGTTGGGCTTTGTGCTGGGTGTGAAGCCTACTTAATAAAAAAATACAGTGATTGAACCTCAGAATGATATCATCCAATCTGAATGCTTACCTGGTGGATTAGAAAAAACATTTTAAGTATGAGGTTTGAGAAAACATGAAAGGCAATTTTGCAAATATTATCTCATCCTCATAAAAGATACGAGTCAGTAAAGATATTAATGAATTAATAGTGGCAATAAGAGTTGGTAAGCATATGCACCTGCCAGGTGAGCATGCAAAGGAGGTTGGTGACAGCTGGGAGGGGAAGGAGGTTGAAGGGAGAAAAAGAATAAAAAAAAGATTTACTAAGATTCATTAGGTGTCAACAACATCCCTTAGGTATTCTATTTTTTTCTTTACCAAAATAACAATTACAACATAATAATTAATAAGGAAATGTTAATTCTAACCAAATTTCCTTCTTTTTGCTACCTCTCACCACCACCTGCATTTGACCCTGTCTGGTCCTCAGCAGTTCCCCTGCATCGACAATAGTCGTCCAGAAGAAATACTTAAAAGGGAATATTTGTTAGGATTCACTATCTCACTCTCTCATCCATAGAGGCACAGATTTTAGACAGAATCTTCATTTATGAGGCTCCAAAAGTTCCTGTCGATAGAGAATGGAGATCAAACATTGAAAGCAACAAGCATACTTCTGTCTTTCAATGGCTTGAAAGTTTCTTCATCATATAAACTTCCTTCCGCATTCTGGTAGAGCAGACTTGAGTTTCTCAACCTTGGCGATACGAACACATTATCTTTGTTGGGCTGTCTTGTGCATTGTACCAGTCATGGCAATCAAAATGTCTCTCGACATTGCCAATGTCCTGTGGGCGGTGGGGGCAGAACCACCCCCAACTGAGAACTCCTGTGGTGGAGGAAACACTCTAGGTCCAAGTGTACCATGCAACCCTGGGCCCCTGGAATCTTGACTTCGGGCCCGGGTGCATTGCAAAGCTTACTGAGAGCATTGCAGATCAGAACAGAGAATTTCCTTCTGGGAGACCTGAGGGACTGGTGTCAGCCAGGGGAGGACTGGCTTGCTGCAGAGGCCATGGAGAGCAGGAACAAGCAATCCGTCGTTTGTTAGCATAGAGATGCTTGCTTCTGGGTCCCGTGATACATACATAACTCAATGTCCGAAGAAATGTTACATTCACAAATGTATCTAGTCTTGAAACATCACCCTTGTTACTACTACATGTTTTTTTTTAAAAATATATATTCCTTGTTGGCTCTGTGCAATGAGCATAATTAAAAGGCAATGTGGGTTCATTAATACTAGTATGATGGTTATTATTATTTTAATTTTTTTCTCTAAAAAAGTAGTTATTTCAGTATCACCTAAAATGAACACTAGACATCACACATGCCTGGTCCACTTTAAGCTACTAAAGACAAAAAGTATGTAATAAGTACTTTTTAAATGTATATTAGTTTGTTTTTCTGCTTTGCATTTTCTTGAGCTGATTTTTCTGCACGCTGAGACTCAAGGCAAATAGTCTGGACCCCAGGCCCCAGTAGAGTATCAACATCACAAACCATAGGCATCATGATGCATATGTATCGACACAAGATCACAGAAGCCACAGCCCTCTCCCATAACCCACTACTCCCTGGACGAGAAACAGGGGGGAGGGAAGGGGCCAGTCAGAAAGCTGAGGATTTATATGGATAATTACTACAGACAGGGTTATCTGAAGAGATAGTTTCAGTTTATGGAATGGACTGAATTTCCAGACAGAAGCATGTAAAAGAGGTCAAATTCATTATTGAGGAATAATAGAATAATGAGCATATGCTTTCTTTGCATATTCAGTTACAAATATGCACTTATGATTATTAAAGTTCTATCCCTTTCTGTATATGTGGCTTATCCAAGTATCTAGAACTAGTAAGGCTTATTATAGACCCTCAGGAATACTTTGATATAGCCGTCTCTATGTTATTTATGTTATTACAGTATTTAATGACTTGATTTAGTTTGATGTTTATTTTTATGCTGACCTTCTATTTATTGCAAGTGATATTAGTTTTCCATTTATAGAAAAGATATACATTTCCTTAAAGCACATTTAAGGGTTTTAAAACATGAACCTATTTTAAAATATTGAACAAATATTGGTGCAAACATGGCAGAAATTATGATGTTGGTATCAGAATGTCTGCATTTTGAGAAGCGATGTTGTAATAAAAATTACAAGGTCTTTCTTCACATGAGTGGCCTGAGGAAAGAACAAACATCTTATAATCCTTTCTGTCACCAGAAATGTCACCAGTAGGCTGGGCACAGTAAAAGAAGGATGGTTGGTTAAGAAAATAGCTAAAAGAAGAAAGGAAACTCACTTTTTGAGCTCTTGGTAGGTGCTGGGTGCTTTGTATTTATTTTTCTGATTTGATATTCACAACTGCTGCATGTTTGAAATGAGTAAACCAGAAGTCTTAAGAGTTAAGAAATATACCTAAGTTAAACAGAAGAGCTGAAATTTGAACTTGAGTCTGCCCTACTCCCTAAGAACTGAGACAGGAATAAATCAGAGTCTGAGATTCATTTCTTAAAAAACTGTCCACAAGGTAGTAGTTGGGACTGAGGTTTGTCTTCTTTGAGATTTCCCAAACAGCAACTGGGTAGTGCTGCCCCATCAGCTGGGAAGGAAGAAGAAATTCCTTGAGCCAGTGAATAAAGGAGAGGGCTCAGAGACCTAGCGCCTTGAGCTCAAGCCAGGGATCCATGACAGCGTCAGCAGGCAATGTTACAGCTCAGACTCGGCAACATCTTTCTGTCTATACTTCATGGAAATACTTCAGTTCCCTTTTCTTGCGGTAATCCAGGAGTACATCCCAGATCCGAGTCTGTTAGAACTAATGGTTTGGGTTGATGGTTTCATGAGCACATACTTCCCTCTAGTGGCGATTGTTAGTCTTTGCATGTACCTGTCCTCAGGTCTCACCTCACCACCGACAAACCCTAAGGAGAGGGCAGGTACCCATAAAATTCTCCCTGACCTGCCTCCCCTAGTATCTCTTCTGTGTGACTTGGGCAAATTTCTGAACTCTCAGACTTTTGGATTACTCATTTAAACACGGAACTGCTATAAAGATTAAATCAGAACAATAAAAACAAGTCAGACAAAATACATCTGATGATTTTAATCCTTTAAAATTTATTTATATTTGCATATTATCTTTCTTGGTTAATGTTTCCTACGCTTTTTAAAAGAATGTATATTTCAAAACAGATGAACATAAGGGAAGGGAAGCAAAAATAATATAAAAACAAGGAGGGGGACAAAAACATAAGAGACTCTTAAATATGCAAAACAAACAGAGGGTTCCTGGAGGGGTTGTGGGAGGGGGGGATGGGTTAAATGAGTGACGGGCATTAAGGAATCTACTCCTGAAATCATTGTTGCACTAGATGCTAACTTGGATGTAAATTTAAAAAATAAATTAAATAAAAGTTTTAAAAATGATATAATTGGTTGATTGTATATATTGAATCAAGTGGGTAGAAATTAATAACTATGTTTAAGTATTTTGCTTCCTTGATTCTGGTAAGAAAATAAAAAGTATTTGTTTTTGTATAAAAAAAAGAATGTATATTTTACTATTGTTGATGCATTGTCCTATGAATATCAATAAATACAAGATGTTTGATACCATTGATCGGGTCATCAGGAGCATTACTGATTTTCCGCCTATTAGTTCCATCAGGAGGTGTAATCTCGAACATTTCCCAGCCCTGTGTGAGGTCATCTCTTCAGCTTACAGCAACCTGGTATATCTTCCTTGCCCAATCTCATGGAGTTTGACCCTATGCATTCATGGATTAGTATTTAGCAAAAGACCAAAGGGAACCCATATGCAGACTTCTGGATCTCTTTCTCTGCTTCCTCCTTTCTTGTCCTCTGCCTCCTCCTTTCTTGTCCTCTGCCCTCAAACTCCATCACCTCAGCCTCCCAAACCTCAGTACTCCGTCTCTTTATCTCAGAGATACTGCTGGGCTCTGCTTGGGCTCTCCCCCCATGTTGCTGCCCAGAAAGTACCTGCACCCAGGGAAGAGGGTTCAGCAGAGTTTACCTTTACTTCCCTTCTTTCAGCAGCCCCAGCACTGTTCTGCCAGTTGGCTAATGCTTCATTTGTTTTGTCCTGTTGTCTGATTGCTTGCAGTGGGAGGGCAAGTCTGGAAATCGTAGCCTGAAGTTGAGTCCACAAATGCTTGATATTAATATAATAATACCAGGTTTGCTTAGGCTAGTAAGTATCTGGAATATATTTTTCTAACTTTTTAATTCAAGCTTATATACTTGTTCCTATTATTTTAGTTTAAAAAGCAGCACATAGGTGAAATTTAAAAAATACAGGCTGAAAGTCATGTCCTCTTAACTAAAGTGAGTCAGGTCCATTTATATCTATGGCAATTAATTTTGTAATCAGATTATCCACCATCTCGCTTTGTGCTATTTGTTTTCAGTTTTTCTGGTTTGTGTGGAAGATCTTTCCTCTCTCTGCTTTGCCTTTTTTCCTCTCTGCTACTTTGCCTGTTGCTTAAATTTCTCTTTTATTTTCCCTTTTTACTCATTACATTTTCTTTTCTCTCCATTAATTTGATAGTTACATTTTTGTAGCTCTTTTTAGATAATTTAATGTGCATATTTAATAGTCTTATTAATTTAATTAATCGGTTTGCCCTCCTCTTGAGCAGAACCAGTTTACTAATTCTTTCTTTAGATGGGTCTAACATTCTGGTTTAATGCATCCATTATATTTCATTCTTTTTATTCATTTTAAAAGTTTATTTTGAGGGAGACAGAGACAGCGCAAGGAGTGGAGGGGCAAAGAGAGAGGGGAAGAGAGAGAGAAAATCCCAAGCAAGCTCTGTGCTGCCGGTGCAGAGCCAGTGGGGGGCTCGAACCCAATGAACTGTGAGATCATGACCTGAATTGAACCAAGAGTCAGACAACTGACTGAGCTGCTCAGGTGCCACTGCATCCATTGTATTTTAAACTTAAATTTTTTAGGGGCACCTGAGTGGCTCAGTCAGTTGAGCCTCTGACTTTGGCTCAGGTCATGATCTCATGGTTCATGGGTTCGAGCCCCGCATCAGGTTCTGTGCTGACAGCTCGGAACCTGGAGCCTGCTTCGGATTCTGTGTCTCCCTCCCTCTCTGCCCTTCCCCCACTTGTTCTCTGTCTCTGTCTCTCAATAAATAAATAAACATAAAAAATTAAACTTCAATTTTTTATTTTGTATTGCTAGATGTTCTATTTTTTTAATTATTTTTCAAATTTGAGATAATAATCTATTGTTTCTTGCTCATATTTTCAAGTATATCTTTTATTTCCTAACACATATTAAGTATACTTGTTTTACATTGTATATTTCAAAATAGTTTCAAAATTCCCCTATCTGAAATTGTGACATGAAAAATTTGTGAAAATGTAATTTTCTTTTTAGCAAGAAGGTGGACAACACTCAAAACGAGCAAAACCCAGCCTTCCTTGTCATGAGACTATTTAAAGGTTCTGTTTTTACCATTTCATGTATTTTGCTCTGAAATGTTTGCTTATATAGTGTTGTTACAGACCCCACCCAGGCTGCATGGAATCTACCATAAATGGATTCTATAATATTTCTGAATACCAAAAAAGTTCTGAATGTTGGACCATATCAAGTTCATTAAACAAGGTTTTCATTAAACAATTGTAGACCAATTGGACTTTTATGGAAACAACTCTATTATCTGTTGTTGGTATTGGTTCTTGGTCATAAAACATTCTTTTCTTTTGACTGTGAGTTTACATTCTTTGCAACTTCACCTTTGGGAATCCTTTAAGGTTTGTGTTGAGGTTATGTTCTGCTACAGAGAAATTGTTTTCTTTCAGTTTCCCAGGAGCACTATCAGTGAAGGATCGCGTTGATTTAAATTCTCTGCGTGTAAGACCTGGTTTATGATTACAAATCCTTAAGTTAAACAATTTTTTCCCCTCAATACAAACACTTAAATAGCTATGTTTTCTTGTTGTCTCTTTCTGTGGAGTAGGTTTATTTTTGTTCAGTGATCCCTAATTGATACTTGAATTGACTTTGGATTTATTTCCTGTCTCCTGAGTCTCATGCAGCCATAGAAATGGAAGTTCATGAACACCAGTGGTTGACAGATTCTCCTGAAGTAAAAACTAAGATTAGCATTCTCCCATCTCACTATTTTTTTGATTTTTAAGGAATCCTTACTTTCTTGCAAAATCAACAATGGGCTTAAAAGAAGACAGTTTTTATTTTTAACATAAAGTTTTTTTGTTTGTTAATCCATGTGTGCATTCTATTTATTTTTATTTTTTTAATTTAATTTGTGTAACTTATGTCCAAGTTAGTTAGCATATAGTGCAACAATGATTTCAGGAGTAGATTCCTTAGTGGCCCTTACCTATTTAGCCAATCCCCCCTCCCACAACCCCTCCAGTAACCCTCTGTTCTCCATATTTAAGAGTCTCTTATGTTTTGTCCGCCTCCCTGTTTTTATATGATTTTTGCTTCCCTTCCCTTATGTCCCTTTTGTATCTTAAAGTCCTCATATGAGTGAAGTCATATGATATTTGTCTTTCTCTGACTGACTAATTTCACTTAGCATAATACCCTCCAGTTCCATCCATGTAGTTGCAAGTGGCAAGATTTCATTCTTTTTGATTGCCAAGTGATACTCCATTGTATATATATACCACATCTTCTTTATCCATTCATCCATCGATGGACATTTGGGCTCTTTCCATACTTTGGCTATTGTTGATAGTGCTGCTATAAACATGGGGGTGCATGTGTCCCTTCGAAACAGCACACCTGTATCCCTTGGATAAATACCTAATAGTGCAATTGCTGGGTCTTAGAGTAGTTCTATTTTTAATGTTTTGACAAACCGCCATACTGTTTTCCAGAGTGGCTGCACCAGTTTGCATTCCCACCAGCAGTAGCATAAAGTTTTAAAGACATTTTTCTTGGGAGGACTTTTTGTTTATTTAGTACATGATATTAGAAGAAAAAGAGTCCCACTCTTCCCCCTTTTTTGGCTCTTTTTTTCCCCTGTTCTACCAGTCTGATTTGCATGGCTTTCACTCACATGTAAGATGGCTGCTGTACTGCCATTTCAGGTAGAAAGACATGGAAAGAACAATGGAAAGGGAAAGCATATACTATTTTACCTTTTTGTTTTCATCAGAAAAATATCACCTTTACTGAGAGACCTCTACTGACAGTTGATTAGCCAGAATTGTGCAGCATGACCACCTTTGTTGCAAGAAAACTGAGAAATGAGCTGGACACATTGCATTATGAACAATGGAAGCTGTTACTAAGGAAGAATGGAAGAATGGATATGTAGTCGGAGGCTAGAAGTATCTTCCACAGCCTGGAATCATTAGAATAGTAGAAAATATAGATGCATATCTTTTCTTACTCTGGACATACAGATGACAAATTTGACACGATATAAAAATATGGAAAGATTAGAGTTTCTCAACCTTAACACTATTGACGTTTTCAACAAGGTATTTTTTTTTTTCTCATGGGGGACAGTTCTGTGCATTGTAGAATGTTTAGCAGCATCCTTGGTCTCTACCCCTAGATACCAGTAGAGACTAAGACAACCAAATATGTCTCCAGACATTGCCAAATAGCTTCTTGAGGGGAAAATCACCTCCATGTGAGGACTACTGATATTGATATTGACACAGATGTAGATGAATATAGATATATTAATATGCAAATGCATATACGAATACATGCATGCATATACACACGCACACAGAGAAAGATATATGTGGATGTGTGTGTACATGGTGAGATTTATTTATTGTTCATTTCTAACACTGAGTTTATAGCCTTTTGGGATTCCAGCTTGATATGGGTCTCTTATTTCACTTGCATTGAGGTTATATGAGGAAGATATTATTATTATTTCCCATTTACATAGATGCGTAAACTGAAGCTTTCAGAGATTAAGTAACTCACTTAATGCCCTTGTAGTTAGTCAGCCACAGAACTGGGTCATGGAAAATCTCCAAGACTAATTTTACATTGGTTTGATTTTGTGTAATTTTAACAACTTTACATCTTGCTATTCCCATTCACAATAGTTCATTCTATGTCTAGGATCTTGCTGTTGCAGGGACTTGTTCTGTGATATTCTGTCTCTTGTGCTTTACACTGACACACCTTCTGGTTGGCTTCTCTTCCTGTCGAGAATCTACTTGTGCAAAGACCTCCATTTTTCCAGGTTTAGCTCCAATGTCAAATATATGTAGAGAATATCCAAACTTCACATTGGAAGGTAGACTTTCTCCAACTACAAATTATGTAATTCTAAAATTCTATAATCCCCTAACCTGCAATCCTGGGTGAACAGATATCCCATTATACTGCCTGGATCCCCTCTTCAGGGCCAAGATACTTTAGTCTCAGCAACGGGAAATAACAGTGTTTTTATGATTGATGACCACTACTCTGACAGAGATGGTCCTTGTCTGTAGATAGCTGTCTTATCCAAGCTTATGCTCCTCACAGAAGGTGGCCCCTGGCCAATGACCAGCCAATACAAGGGTATGAGGTGCAGTCCCCATGTCTTGATTTGGAACATTCTAAAATGACATCCCAATTCCAGAGCTTCCATTGCATTGGCAGAGGCTTTAGCTGTAATAATTTGCATAACTGGTCAGTTTCTCTTTCTGCCCAATTCTACCTATCTCACTTCTTCATAGATGTACCTCCTGAAAACAATTAGCAATAAACCTTCTTCATCCAACTTTTTGTCTCCGAGTAGTAATAAATCAAGATCTTTTGTGTCCACTCTGGATCTAAGAAGTGGGCCAAGGAGAAATGGGTGGGGCACTGACAGCTTTTGCTATAAACTATTAATGAGCATATCAGTATAACATTTTAAAAATCATATGGCACTTTCCAGTAGGGAATATATTCTTCTATTAAGTAAAATGTCTTATCTAACATGCATGAATTCCCTGGTAGTTTGCAAAAACTTCCTCTCATGCCATAGTGAGAATGTTCAAGACTGTATCTCATAGGCCAGTGTCCCAAACAAGAGCCATTCTCCTCTTCCTAACTCTTCTTTCTAGGCCTTTCCATAGGGTTAGAGGACCTGGCTGCCTTCTGCCATCTTCCTAAGTAAAAGGTTGCCCCAATCCAACAGCAGAGGGCAGCAAAGCCCACATTCTGATCCTAGAGACACTGTCCAGGGATTTCCCACAGTCCCAGGGCACTTAATTTCAGAGAACTTTGTTGCTGAAGATTAATATCAGTTACGTTATCAGTCTGGGGTGAAGATTCTAAATAATTAGCAAAAGCAAAATCCATAAATATTGAGAAAAATGAATCCTGGAATAAACCCGAAAGCATAAGGAATGAACAAACGAGCTGCATTCAGCTCTGCCACCACAGAGCCTCAGTTTCTGAAACCTTGAAGCCAATGAGTTAAATGTTGACACTTGAAGCGAGACTGTCACCTTCATGTCAGTCACCCTCCTATGCATTTTATTTTCGAGTCTCTTCTACTCATTGGCCAAAGGTCACTAGGAACTTCAGATGGCCTCTGGAAAGAAGGAGGCCTCCATCCACAGCTGATATCCACAGTCTAAAACTCACTAACTTAGGTACCATGCACTGCATGTGTGATAATCTTAGAAGATGAATTAGAAGCATGGATCTTTCCTTACTGCCCACTGGTGATCAAGTATGTCTACCTCCTTTTTGCAAGATCCCTAGTAGATTAATCACATAAAACAAAAGTATGGTCTCACAATATGTGCTAGGAAAGAAGACAGAATCAAGGAGCAGTAGCATATGAAACTCTTTATGTTCCAAGAAAAAATAAAGCAAATAAAAAGAATCATAAGCATCAAAGCTAAAAGCCTTCTTGGGATTATTTTATCCAAACTCTCTAATTGTGCAAATGAGGTAACAGAGTTTCAATGAACTAAAGGGTGAATCTTCAACAAAGAGAACCAGAAACCAGCAGTTGCAGAATTTATTCTCATGCAAGTAAGTTTGTTCAATTTATTTTCATTTCTATAATGTTATTCTTTAACTCATATAAATCAGAATTCATTAATGCATTTGGTTTGTTTTCAGTGTTTCACTATTGTAAGCAATGTGTTTTATTTAAGCATATTTGCTGGAATGCACGTGGCAAAGTTTCTCTAGGACAATTACCTAGAAAAGGAGAGGTGGATTGCAGAGTGCACAAATCTGCAAGCCTTCTAGATAATGCCAACTTTTTCCTAATGTGGTAAAAACCATTTGCATTCCAATCAGTACTGAGTTGTTAGTCCCATGGTTCCATATCTTTGACAACACTTGGAATCATGTAACTTCATAATTTTGTCAATCTGGTTGGTGTCTGTTTTGTCATGGTTTTAATTTGGATTTCCTTGATTATTAAAGAGACTGAACATATAGTTTACCAACTAAAACTGTTTCCTTCTCTGTGAAACACCTATCCTGGCCCTTTCCCCCATGATTCTGTTGTTGGTCTTATTGATTTATAATAGTTCGTTATATATTGTGGACATTTCTCCTATGACTGCTACATGCATTGTAAATGTTTCCTGCCATATTTTGGTGTGTATTGTCCACTTCATTATGATACCTTTTGAAAATGAAAAATATCTTAATTTTACCATAATAAAATTAGCAATATTTTCTTATATTGTTTGTGCTTTTCTGTATTATTTAAGAAATTCTTTCGCATCCTGATGGGATATTGACTTCAAAATTTTAATCTTTGGCTTTTCACACTTAAGATTTTATGTAGACTTGATTTTTTAGGTAGGGTGTGAGACAGAACTGTTTATCCCCAAATCAGTCACTATAGCCTTTTAAGTACTATTGATATAAGACAGGGTTAGTTCCTCTACCTTATACTTCTTCGGGATCTTTCACCTACACTTGGCCCTTTACTCTTTCATTTAAAGTTTAGATTTACCTTGTCAAAACCCTGCTGGCATTTTGATTAGAACTGCATTGAATCTATAGCTCAATTTGGGGAGAGTTTATATTTTTATATTATATTAAATATCCCTATTCATAAACATGATATATCTCTCAACTTGTTTAGAATTTTAACAATTGTCTTTCAAAAACGTTTTATAATTTTTCCATACATACCTTACACAAATTCCATTAGGTTTAGTTCTGGGCACTTCATATTTTTGTATTGCTCTTCCAAATGATATGTTTTAATGCAATCACATTTTAAAACTGTGGGCTGGTGTATAAAATATGATTGACTTGTTTCTTAATATTATATTAGATAACATTAATATAAATTATTAATTTTAAAAATTTTCTTATAATTATGTTGGGATTCTCCATGGAAACAACTATATTATCTAGAAATAATGATACTTAAATTCCTTGTTTCCAGACTTCATATTTTTCTTATATTAGTTTGCTTATATTATACTTTATTTTTCTTATAGTAGTTTGTTGGCTAGGATAACCAGTAAATGGTTAATAGAAGAGTTGATATTTAGCATCCTTGTCTTTCCCTGTATCTTTGGGGAAATGTTTTTACCATTATTTATTATTGACCATGATATTTTCTGTAGGATTTTTTGGCAAGATACCATTTATCAGGTTAGAAAGACCTATTTCTTAATTTAAGATTCATTAATGTAATAGAATGTTTAAAGTCATTGAATATTTTTTTTAACATTTATTGAAATGATTCCATAGGTTTCTCTGTCAGTGTCTTAACAGGATATGGTAGGCACAAAGCTATCCAAGCCCTAATCCCTGGAACCAGTGACTATCTCAGCCTGCATGACAGAAGATACCCTGCAGAAGTGATTAAGCCCAAAGATTTTAGAATGGGGAGATAGATGATCCTGGATTATATGGTTGGGCCCAACCTAATCAGATGATCCTTAAAAATGAAAGAGAAGGGCAAGGGTGGGTCAGATGATGTGGTGTCAGAAGGACTCGACCCACCATTACTGGCTTAGGAGTTGGAAAAATGAAAACATGTGCCGATGCAATGACCTCTAGAAGCTAGAAACAGCATGCTCACTACAGCCAGCAAGAAAACAGAGATTCAGTACTACAATCACAGGATTGATTCACTGGATTCTGCCAACAACCCCAATGAGTGAGGAAAAGGAATTATCCCCTAGAGCCTCCAGAAAGGAATGTTGCCCAATGAGATCTGCCTCTGACTTCTAACCTTCGGAACTGCAAAACAATAAACTTGCATTATTTTAATCCACTAAATTTGTGGTAATTTATTACTATTGGCAATAGAAAGCAAATCACATTAATAGATTTTTTATATTGAACCAAACTTACGTATCCTGCTTGGAGTTTCAACTTACATAAGCACTGGTTAATATTCAGCTAAGGAATCCAGAGAACCTCACATAGATTTCTGGGACTCTTTACCTCCATACCTTCCTTTTCTCCCACACTCTTTCCAAAACTCCATTCTTTGTCTCATTCACTCAGTGAGAATACATACTTCACTTGTGTTCCCCTCCCTATACTATCAGTCAGAAAGTGTAATCTTTTGAAGAATTAAATTTCTGCATTATGTGCTTCCCTATATCTAAAAATAATGGTATTTCCAAAGTTCTTGTTTATGGCTGGAAGGTAAATCTGTTCCCAGGCATGGAACATGCATTTGTATTATGGTTCCTTTACATGGATAGATAGATGATAGATAGATAGATGTATATACAAACACATATTATTTAGAATTATTCACAGTCTACAGGCTGGTACGTTTCTTTTTCTTTTTTTAAGTTTATTTATTTATCTTGGAAGAGAGCAAGAGAGTGCAAGTGCATGAATGGGGGAGGGGCATAAAGAGACAGAGAGAGAGAGAGAGAGAGACAGAGAGAGAGAATCCCAAGTAGTCTCTGTGCTGACAACACGAAGTCCAACATGGGGCTTGAATCTACGAACTGTGAGATCGTGACCTGAGCCGAAACCAAGAGTAGGATGCTTAACTGAATGAGCCACCCAGGCACCTCCACAGGCTGGTATATTTCTGCTTGATTATCTCTGAATGGAACATTTGCCACCCAGGCTGCTATCACCCCCCAAAGTACCATAGGAGGGATCTTCTGGACTTTCTTCTTTGTTTACTCAATGTCACTAGGGCCTCCTCATATCAAGTGAAAAGTTGGATGTTGAGCGAAAAGTGGACTGAGGGATGATTTCTGGTGCATGGGGAATATTCAAACATGGAATTCTGTCTCTGTAAATGCAGGAATACCTTCATTGTTTTTTAGCATATACTTTATCTTTCATGCATGGGGGGCCCCTAGACAGCTTGGGTTTTATCACATAGCAATGAATCAGATTTCCCACTTTAGTGAGAAGCTGGGTAGCAATGAATCATCTCCTATTTATGTTTGGTGGATAGATGTGTAATTTTTCCTGAATTGGGCCAATTGGTAAAAAGTCAGCAATGTCCAAATATTACCTGTCCTGTTTGGAAGCTGGACCAGAGAAGACAATGGTAAGTGTGGTCATGCAGTCAGTTTCTCTTCCTACCTTACCAGCTCTGCTAATTTATAGACTGCAATGAACTAAAAAAAATTGTCCCATCCTTTATGTGGCCTATTTATGCTCCAGTCTTATTACCTCAAGCATGGAGATATGAGTGGAAGACTTCAGAAATCCTTTTCCTTGTTCCCACACTAAACTTTAATGTTAAGGAGTATTCTATTTGTCTTTGTTGACATCAGATCAGTCTCAGTATGATAAAAATAGAATTGCATCAGACAGAAAAATATCAGAGATTATAGAGATTAGGGGGCTTCTCTCAGTTGTAGCATAGTTGAGCTTTTCTTTTTTCTTATTTAATTTATATAATGTTTATTTATTTTTTAGAGAGAGAGACAGAGCATGATGGGGCGAGGGGGAGAGAGAGAGAGAGGGAGACACAGAATCTGAAGCAGGCTCCAGGCTCTGCACTGTCAGCACAGAGCCCGATGCAGGGCTTGAAATCACATGAGATCATGTGCTGAACCAAAGTCGGACGCTCAACCGACTGAGCCACCCAGGTGCCCCATAGTTGAGATTTTCTATTTCATTTCAATGTGATGGATAACAGAGCTTTTTGCAAATGTACAGTTACTTTATTACATTTGCTGGACAAAAAGCAAGGCCTTCCAAAATTCTCAAAAAAAAAAAAAAAAAAAGTAGTAAATTCTGTTTCTCCTCCCATCACTACAGCGAGTTAGGACACGGGACACTTCTCTTCCCTCTGAAATCTTTGGTTCTGTGTTCCTCTAGGGTAACTTGTTTTTTTTCCTGTAATTAAGTCAACATAATTATCCGCCAGCAGCCCTTTGGAGGTTATCACTGCTGCAACATTGGTGTTTCCAAAGAGACTGCAATGTGGGGGGAAATGGTCTTAAAACAGACTCAAGATATTTAATTGAGATTCACTGTGCTCATTAAGTTGCAAATATTTGTGATGTTCACTGTACAAAGCACACCTTCAGGTAATGCGATATTGAGCAGGGCCCACAACAATGTTCTCAGCACAATGCGATTTAATTCCTCTGGAATGTGCTTTGCATCAAGGTAGAAAATATTTCTGATTAGGTATGGAGGGTAAAATGAAATCAGAGTAGCCTGGTTTCATGTGGTCAATTACAAGTGCATTCTTGTAATTGATTCTTTGTGGAAAGCCAAAACTAAGAGAGGATTTTCTCTGAGTGATCTGAAAATTCATTCCCTTCCTGTTAGCATGAATAGAGTGTTAAAATATTCTCCTGCTACTTATAGTTGCATAAAGTCCAAAGATTAACACCTAAAATCCAGAATATCTTATGCATTTTTCCATCAAACATTTTAAACCTAATCTTTAAAGAAAATGGTAATTTAGAAATAGGTATGCTTACTTCAAATTTTAAGCAAATCTTGAACAAAGACAACAACGACTGGTGTCACTGATAAGCTGTTCTGGAGCCTTTCAGCTCCTTCTCTGCAGTCTGCCTGCACTCTGGAAATGCATCCTGAGAAAGGAGGCAGGGGAAGGGAGGGTGCTAAATCTTACTCATGTCTGCAGCTATGGATGTAAAGTGTACCTGAGGTTCTGAGAGAAGTGTTTTTTTATCTGTTTGTATCTTCTGAATTTTGTGGTTCAAATTCAAGTTTGACTTCTTTTTTAAGGACCTTATATTGTAAGACTCATTTTACATATCTCAGCTAAGGACTCTTTTAGATAGGAAATATATCTCATATGACTTTGTATCTTCAGTGCCCAGGACTGGATCTAGGGTATTGTAGAGGCTTTTTTTTTTTTCTTATGTAATTCATCAATAGATTTCTGACTATCCTGTCCTCCCCAAATCTCACTGTATATGTACAAAGATAGCCACTAAGGAGCACAGGGCCCATTATTTGAGAAAAAGTCAAAGTTATGGAAATGTGCTGCTTTAAGAGTAGATTTTTCTTTTCTTTAAAAAAATTTTTTTTAACATTTATTCATTTTTGAGAGACAGAGAGAAACAGAGCATGAGTGAGGAAGAGGCAGAGAGAGGGAGACACAGAATCTGAAACAGACTCCAGGCTCTGAACTGTCAGCACAGAGCCCGACGCGGGGCTCCAACTCACAAACTGCGAGATCCTGACCTCAGCCCAAGTCGGGTCGCTCAACGGACTGAGCCACCAAGGCGCCCCTAGAGTAGATTTTTCTAAGTCCGTGCATACCAAACAAAAATAGTCTGCCATAGAGGCATATCGGGAAGATAGATAATATCGTCTATAATAGAATTAATTTAGTTCGCAAAAAAGAATCAATAGGTCACAGATTCTTACTGCTGAAAAGGGTCTCAAAGGTCATGTAGCTCAGGAGGATTATTAACCTATTAATGAGATGTTAATTCTTGGCAAGCATCTTGCAAGAATAAGGGATACAATAGTATATCAGAAGGATTCTCTCTCCTGCTGATCAGGACAGTGCTATGAAAGTATCAACGCTTGATTTAATTTATATAATATTCACCTTGATGACCAATGATGTAGCTAAAACTTCTGGTGCATACTCTATCAACAACTTGCTATAAATCTGTACTTGTCTCATAATTCCTTTGAAACTTACTCATTTGAAAGGGAAAAATTAAAGAGGGGTTAAAGAAGTTTCTGGAACTTGAGGTGAAAGACTAGACATATGAGTTTGCCTCTCTCTTTCCTGATCCCACTGAAATAAGAAATTAAAAAAAAAAGATTAAACCAGCAGTGATAAAGCAAAGAAAGTGGAGGATAGAAATGCCATTGATAAATAGTTACAAAATTTCTAACAGAAAATTGGAGATAGGAGTAGGTTCACACACCAAATGGATAGAGATTGTAACAGCATAGCCTATGCCACAAGGAGCTACCATGGTGGTGACAGCCAGTCTACTCAAAGGACCTCAGAGAGCTACTGAGTTCAGAGTCAGCCTATTTGTTGGGGGTGGGAGTAACAAGTTGAGTAGAGAGAACAGTGAGAGATTATTATATGGGACAACTGCACAAAATGTTATGTGACATTCCCCTCCCCTTCCCCAGCACACAGAAAGCAGAAAGCCAATATATACCAAAAGGAAATACACCAGGTGGAAATTTCTAAGGAAACTGAAATAAATGTTTTGGAAAATTTAAGTCTTCTAGCATAGCTGTGGGGACTCTAGACTAAAACTTTCTTCTCTCTGGCATTAACATAGACTAGGAACCCAATCCTAGCCCTTTTTCACCCTAGAGTTAAGCCTGATTAACATCGAGGTCCTACCTTGAGATCCTAGCTGGAACTACCACCCAGATGAGATCCTAGCCAACAAAAAGACTGATTTCAGTGATGCTTGAAAAAGCCATCCCAGAGAAACAAAATAAATATGACAGCAGATTCCCTGTTGGAAATATTGCAAGCTGGAGCACAGTTGAGCAACATCATTGAAATCCTGTGAAGAAAACCTGAGAATTCTTTCAAAATATCTTTGAAAATATCTTTCAAAAATGGAGGCAAAATAAAGACTTCCCAAATATGCAAAAACTGACAGAGTTAATCACCAGCATATACTTAGTACAGGAAATATTAAAGCCTTTCAAGCAGAAGGAAAATGATATTAAATGGAAATGTTCTGCACAAAGGAATCAAAAGCACCAGAAATGGTAACAAAATAGGGAAATATAAATACTATTTTTCTTATTATTTCACTATATGTGAGAGATAACAGGCCACTTAAAGCAAAACCAGTAACTATATTTCTGAATTTTTAATCTATGAATAGGTGAAACGTATAATAGCAGTAACACAAAGATCGTTAGGGGAGAAACACAAGTATGTTGTTGTAGGGTTCTTAAGGCATAAGCGAAGTGGTATAATATCCCTTGAAGGTGGTTGTAAGTTAAAGATGCATATCATATACCCTAAAACAGCCACTGAAACAATAACAAAGAGTTATGTTTGTTAATATACATAGAGTTATATATATATATAAATATATATATAAATATATATAAATATAACAAAGAGTTAATATCCAGCAAATAAGATAAAATAAAATCGTAAGACATGCTCGATCTAAAAAAGGTGGACAAATAACAGGGGGGACGAGGCAGAATTCAATGATGACAGTCTCAAAGGACAAAAAAGACTGTGAGGAAGATATCAGCCATGAAGCTGGTGAGCCACAACCTCAAAGGGCAGGGGTCTCAGACAAGGTGGGGGGACTAACAGCTTGGAAGTAGCAATAAGGGTTCGAAGAAAAATGTCAACCCTATTTCTAGGACACATAGGCCAAAGTACAATCTAGGTGTTGAGTTGGCAGACAGCAGGAGACCTCCTAATGTATCTCAGCTGGGGTACAGGATTGGACCTGCATTCTGGAAATAGGAAGCCCCTAATATCTCTAAACAAACAACAAAAAATTCAAAAAATGTTTTGACCAGCTTCAGGAAACAATTCTCCAACTGCAAAGTCATCAGGCCTTGAGCACGGCCATGGTGGCAGGACCAGAGGGAGTAAGACCATTAGAAGAACATTGTTGGGGCTTCCTGGTTAAGGCCTGGTGCCCCACTGGACTCTTGGATATCACAGCCTGGCAGGATTTCCATGATCAAAAGAACTGCTCATGAGTTCCTTGCATGTCCTCCTCCACTCTGGCCATTACTCTGGAAATAAGAGTTACCACCTTTCCCCAGAAGCAGGGACCAGAGAGCAGCAATCGACCAGACTGTGCTGGAAGTTTGCACTGATGGCAGTGACTGCCCTCACACCCTGGAAGACAGATGTGGCTTCCGCATGATCCTTCTGTTACAGGATATGGGACTGAGGGTAATCGTCTTTCATCCAGATATTTAGTGCACAGCACTGTGTGTGATCAGATGGACTCTCAGCCCCCAGTCTCAGCCTCCCCACCCACATGTCACCACAGTTGGGGTCTAATGCTACACAGGGGAGGGTTTTCTTTTTGATCCCACCTGTAGGTCCTTTAAACTTAGAAGTAGGATGCCAAACCTGGATGGGACTCTAGAGTACTAATACAACTCCCTCGTTTTATAAAGAAAATTTGAAGGCACAGAGGGGTAAGAGCCTTGCTAAATGCACCTCCAGGTGGATATTGGACCAGAACAATTAAGCCTTGACCGCTAGGCTAATGCTATGCCTACTTTCCCTGAATTTGAAAGACCACATAACCACGAGCCTGGGACTAAGATCCTCATTGAGGGTCCTCCCAAGAGTGCCCTCACCTCATGCAGATGTACCCCTTTCATTCCCTTCCAGCTTGAAGTGCTTCTTTAGAATACATAGGATGTCTATGGGTTGGGTTGTGGCATGTCCCCAAACTTAACCATACCAGACACAGTCCTCATTATGGCTGAAGCAAAAAGACGTTTCCTATTATTGGTCTCTGTAACCTTTTAGGTATCCAAACTGATAAATGTCGCTGGCGGTGGGAGATTACGGACAAGCAGAGGCTGCCAGAGAGTTGTGGCAGGATGAATGACAGCTGAGGGCCTGTAACCTTTTCTCATCAAAATAAGGAGACAGAAAGAATAAAAAATGGTGTCTGGAGCATATCAGATTATCTGTGATTCAGAGAAGGAAGGGCTGGACTTGGAGCCATGGACTTGGAAGAGGAGACAGACCAAGTCAGGAGGATTGGCGGGGCACTGATTTTAGGAACCACCCTCAACTGTCAACATGAAGGGGATGAGATGGGAAGACGCACACCTTCCCTTGCGAAGTTCATTGTCCAAGCAAAGTGATGACAGCATCGGTACAGCTCTCGGCCATGGCACTGGATGGTCACGTGATTTCCATTAGGTTAGGGACTATCTTTCATGAAAAAATGAATTAGAACTTAAAGGAATGCTAAGGAGTTAATCTTCCATGTCACTGTCATTCAAGAGATTAGTGCCAGGATGAGGTGAAGTGTTAGGGAGCATCAGTGAACAAGAGAAACATACATATGCAGTCCCTGCCCTCATAGAGTTTACTTAGTGGGGTGTGTGTGTGTGTGTGTGTGTGTGTAAATGCCATTTGCATGTGTGTGCATGTGTGTGTGCACACATATTTACACACATAATGTGTGCTTAGTCCACATAGTAATATGAGCTTAGTAAGTGTATAGTTTTCATTCATCTGATGTGTTGGGAGGCTATTCTAAAAATTTCATTCACATAACATAATACAGCATAATGGAATGAGCAAAGGCTTTGAAATTCGAACCCTGGCCCTGCTTCTCTCCATTCTACTTCACTTGCGAAATGATCTGAACGTTCAGATTGCCCCCACCCCATCGAACTTCCCATCTATCATCTTCTTGTGGGGGCCATGCTGTGAAGGCGCTAGATGTATCTTGCAGAAGGACAGTCTGAGCATCAGTCACAGAACAGGGATGATTCCCTGGCCCTCAAGGTGTCCATGAAACCAAGGCAATGAGAGAGAATGTGTGGGAGACACTCGTGTGGTCACACCCCAATAATTTGGAGACAAGGACAATAGGATTGCTTTCTGGGACCCACACGGTGAAACAAATACAAAATGGGCCATGGCAGAGTCATGCAGAGACACCTTAAGGAGGTAGGGTACCTCCCGGGTAAAGGACTTGGCAACTCGAGGCACCCACATTTCATCAGAAGGGCCTGGGAAGTACCCAGCATAAGAAAAGTGAAGACACTGAAGAATCGCCTTCAGAGGAAGGGACTCTGGGTGGCTGATGGGGTAGTGGGTCTCCTTGCCAGGTAGGCAAACCCCCAATATAGACATGGCTGCTTCAGAGCTCTTGCATTTTCTGATAATTTACCTACGTTTCTGTTCTAAGTTCACTTATCTGATCTTCTACCAACTCAACCATCTAAATAACTCCCCTGTGACCTTTCCTACCATCCCCTCGGCCACTACCATATTCTACACATCACTCATACTTCTTGCAATGGCGGCTCCCTGACCTCTCCCTGCCTCCACTCCCATCTCCCTTCCGATCGTTCTATACATGCAGCCAGAAAGATCTTTCTAAATCATAAATTTTATGTTGCTTTCCTGATTAAAACCCTTCAATGGTTTCCTATTATGTTCAGTGTAGAATTCATACGCTAATGTGGTTTAAACGGCTTCACAAGCTGACTCCCGCCAAGCTTGGCAGCATCATTTCAGACCTGCTCTCCCCGTCCAAGATAATCTCCTGCCACACTGCACAGATGCCTGCTGTCCTATGGCACTCTCTCCTCCCTCTCCCCCCTGGCAATTCCCCCCATGTTCCTCGGTTCTCCATGTGGGTATCACTTTGTCCGGTCCCTAAGCCCTGGGCTGACACTACTCATGTGTTCTCACACTGCCAGCACCTACCCTAACCTCTGTGTTTATTGCATTAGATTAAATGACTTACTTTACTCATTGTCAGCTGGACCGTGATCCCTTGAAACGTAGAAATTATAGCTTCACCCCCTCTGCCTCCAGTTCTTTATGGGAAAACTAGAAATGACTACAGCAATGACCTCATAGGGTTGTTATGAGAATCAAGAAAGCTAATATATATAAAGCACTTAGAACAGTTTCTGACACAGTAAACACTGTTACGAGTGCTCTTATATATATATAATATACAACTTATATATGTAATAACATACATAAAATACATAATAATATCACACATTGTGACTGATATTATTACTACTGCTGTTATTATTATACCTCTTTCCTGCTATAATTTTAGAATACAACATAGCCTATGTGAAATAGGAATCTGTCAATTATCTGCTAAACAAGAGAATTAGTTTCATATATACCAACCCACCATCTGATTTGTATTTGATTTCCCACATCACTTGATTGCTGGAAAATTTTAACCCAAGCCAGCACCAAAAAACAAACAAACAAACAAACAAACAAACCCAAAAAACCATCTTCTACATTCTTCTACAACAGACAACCTTATTTTTTAAGACGTCACTAAGTGGTCCTTTGGTTTTATATATCAGTCCCCGATAAGCCTGGTTAGGTGAGTCAGCCTTCCCAGGCCAGATCAACTGTAGGAATCTGATGTGCTGAGGACCTAAGCATGTATGCTGGGGAAACCACTGTTGTCAACACCACTTTTTAAAGTTTTGTCTGGGCGGACCAAAGAGGATTCTCTGCCCTCTGGAGTCACCCTTTCCCCAAATATCCCTTTGGAAGGACTTACTCTGCAGTTTCCTCCACTGTCCTCTGGCTTTTCTATAGAAAAAGGATTTAAAAATGCAGAAAAACATGGAACGGAAAGAGCTCCCCTTCCAAACTACTTACTAACCAAGATGGGTTGGAAAGCCCAGGCTCAGCGTGTGGGCAGTGGGAGGTACATGTCCCGAGGCAGGACTGGAGGCAGCATGGGGTGAAGGCGAGGGCATGGCCACTGGCCAGAGCAAGTGTGAGTCTCAAGTCTGAAACTAACAGCTGTGGAGTGGACACTGGGCAGTGGTAATGGCCAACCTTTCACTGGATGTTTCTCATCATGTTGTGAAGTGTTAGACCACTAAGCAGGAGGGATTCTGCTATTAAAGAACTTTTAGTTCACACATCGGGAGCTCAGTTAATATTCCAGAAATCAGAGTGCCAGTAAGAAGCAGAGCAAACCCAGGCAGTTTGACTCCAAGGTCTGTGCTCTTTACCTACGGTCTCTCGGTGTTCTTCTCTCTAACCCGGGCCCATTGCCTACGGGCCACAGATGATGATGATCATTGCAAAAAAAAATGGATGTGGCAAGCACGTGGTAAACAGTGGCTTTCCCCTAATAACTAAAGTGCCAGTCTAGCACCTTTGTCCTTAGACGCTTAAGAACCTGCAAGGGCCAGGCCTCTGCCATGGCCACTTGTGTCTCTACTCACAGCCATGCCCACGGAAATAGAGCCACTACATGCTGTGTTGAATTAGCAGTCCCTTTGCTTACTAAGCTGCCTTTTAAGTAATGAAGAACTCAGAGCACAGAAAAAGGAATGAGGCCAGCATTACCAGATCGAGACACGGACAACCATCCCCTTCCGTATACTGCAAATTTGGAATTAGGCAGCTCACTGCACAGTCAAGAGACCTCAGAAGTGTCTTCTGGCAAATCTGTCTAATTAAAGAAGCCCAACACGAAACTAAACCTCGTAGGTTTCCTCTGGCCCTGACACATTCTCGAGACTGTCCTTACCTCACTGGATGCAAACAGCACAAGGTTCTTGTGTGAGTTCTGTGGACAGTTTTGAATCTGGAAAAGTAACCATCCCAGACTGGAACCCTGTCCCAACCACTCAGGAACCCATGTTGGCCCTGCCTTAGAGAGGAACACAGAGGTGGAGTTTGGACAAGATGCCATCCGTCTGCAGCGTCCCCAGTCCACCCACTTGCGTGCCCACCAAGGACTGCCCTGGAGTGGTTTCAGCTTAGGCATGACTCAACTCTGCTTACTGGAAGCAGCTCCTGCAGCTTCCAGAAGAGCAAATTGTCATGTTGTAAAGCACACATCCCTTTTCAGGAGAGAAGACATCCCTTTAAGTTTTGTGAGAATTTGGTAATGTTTTATGCTTCAGAGTGAAGGATCACTTCATTGCAACTTTCAGCAATATAGTTTAAGGATTTGGAGAAAAATTGTTGCAGTCCTTGGCAAATAGGAAAAGCCCCTTCTGCCTTATTGATGGGTACAAAAATCCTTCTAATGCATTTTCTTCCTTTTGGATACTTTGAATAAAACAAAACAAAAAAACAAACAAACAAATGAAACACCCCAGAACCCAGACTGATAGCAGTCATTTGGTCACAGAAACAATTCTCAATCAGGGGAATACAGAATTGGTCAGATGAATGTTGCACACACATATCTTAATGAAGATAATTAATTTAGGTCGCATATCTGCCATGTGTTGGTCCATAAACGAGAAGTCTCACCTAATCCTTATAATAATCGTGTAGGAGGGGGAAAAAAAACCTGTCACCTTCTTTTGGTAGATGAGAAAATGGAGGCTCAGAGGAGTGAGTTGACTTTTTCAAGGTCATGCAGTTGGTCAGGGCAGATTCAGTCTTAGAACCCAGATCTGTATGTCACCACAGAACATGTCCCTTTTCTCACATCAGTGGTTGGACAGAGACCTTAGTGCTGTATCACCAAGTGCAGTAAAGACTACCTGGGGGCAGGAGGGAAGATGGGATACGTGTTTTAAGATCTATGGAAATTCCATGTGTATATGGATGCCAGAAGGATTAGAGAAAGGAGCTTTTCTTCCCTTTCCCCCCGAAGATCTTCGATTTAAGATTGGTTTAGTGACCTCTGGAAGGAAAACACATATGAAGGGTGTTAGGAGGGGCATTTAAAGCTGGAACTGGGTGAATTAACTCTGATATGATGACTTCCATGATTCCAGGGTTTTCTAAGCTTGCTAAATTGATGAGAAAGAGACTTCCCTCTCCACAGAGGCAGAAATAATTTATGACATCCATTTTACTATCTGGAAGGCTCCACATAGCTTTATATAATGGTTCCTGTTGTCTTTATAGATTTTTTTCTCCTAAGGAACATTTTAATCTAGCTAGAGTAAATAATATCAATCACATTGCTCATATAATCATTATTGGCCTGAGTCTCTGATTGATTCTTAAATATCGTGTTCTATGCTGGGGGCAGCATGGGAGAGGAGAAATAACACTGGCCTAAAAAATACAAATTTGGGGTTGTCAGTCTGACTTCTTCAATGATGAGCTCCCTGTCCCCTCAAACTACCACACCACTGGGTCACTGCTCCGCACAGGATGCTTGTCTCCCTAAGAAGGCCCAGGAGAGAAATGAAATCAAGCGGGAACTTTGGAGTCTCCTCCCACCACTTTTGAGCTATGTGATCTTGGGCACGTTAGGAACCCCCTGCTTGATGCTCTGCTCTAATCCGTAAAATGATAATCACAATTCAACACACTCCCTTGGTATGTTGTAAAGACTTACTGAGCAAATTCTGATAAAGTTCTTTGAAGAACACTGGTATTGCGGCAGTAAAATACCATCCACACTTCCATTCCAAATGCCTTCAACACACACTCAACACACTCTTCCTAATCCTTTAAATGCATACATCTTTCCTCTTCTAAAAAGCCTCCCACAGCCATCCCTTGCCTCGCCCTAAGCAGAATTCATGCTTTCCCCCCTCTGATCCTTCAGATGGGACTTTGTCTTTCCATTCAGTCAAGAAACATTTATAGAGCTGAGGGCACGCCAGGCTCTGTAAATACAGAGTTGTCTGTGAGATGACCCCTGTCCCCAAATTTCTCACAGTCTGTTAGACAAGTGCTCTAACAAGGCAGCATGGAAGTACCAGGAATGTTTCTTTCTCGGAAATCAGTTATTTCTCATACTGTATAAAATCCAGGGGCAATCTCCAAAACCGTATTAGCTGCATCTAAGTTTTCCTCTTTTTCTCCACTCTGTTTCATTCTTGGGCTTTCCATTTTTCTCTCCGGGCTTCCCTCCTTTCTTCTCTTAGTTTCCTTTACTGTCTTTTGGGTTTTGTTCTCTTCTTCTCCCTTTTCCCTCTTTGGATCTGGGCTGCGTGTGGCAGTAGGAGAGCACAAAGGGACATCTTCCCAGAAGAGAAGTTCCCAAGCTAGTCTTTGGAGCAGAGAGGGACACAGATATAGCACTGAAATGTAGGGGGCTACCGACACAGTAGAAAGAAGCAGTCAGAAGGAACATCAAATGTGAGATCTCAGAGAAGAAAGAATGAAGAAAAGTGTGTGTGCAGATGCTATGTGCTAAAAATGCATGAAGGATGGTCAGGTTTGGAACACTCCAAAGGTGAAGGCAGATTGATGGGAGAAGAGGCAAATCCAGCATTCTATACTCGGGATGGATTGCATTCTCTATGGGATGGGTTCTAAGTTGAGGTTTACAGGAAGAAGGTGGCATGATTCAATTTGCATGTTAGAGAGATCGCTATTTTGGGTGTAGGATGGATAGATAGAAGCTAGCTGGATGGAGGGTGTTAAGTTATGCTGCTGAAACAATCCAAGACATGCCGAGACTTCAGGATGTTGGCAAGGTGGTGCCTAAGCATGTAAGCCCTGCTTATGCACGGGGCTCCAGTCCTGGTGCTGCCATTCACAGACGACAAGAAAGATTGTGACTTGCAATCCTCTACACTCCTTGCCAAATACCTTGGCACTTGAAAAATAAGCTTTTTGTCCAGGTGGCCAGCTTTTTACTATAAAGAAAAAAAATCCGAGATCTGCACAATAGTTTACCATCAGATTTCATAGGTAAGAAACATGAGGCCCACATTTATTTACTCATTTATTGATTCAATATACTGAAAGCATGCTATGTATCAGGCACTGGGTAAGAGGAGCATATTAGACAGCAAGACAGACCATGTTCCTTCCCTCTTGGAGTCTGCATTAGGGAGGGCAAAGCACATGAGAAACACATGAATGCAAATTATTATAGCAAATAGTGATACATTCTGAAACAAAGAAACAAACTAAGGAGATAATTTGATCAGAGTGGCAAATTTGCATAGGATGGACAGGGAAGGTCCCTATAAGGAGAAATTTGACTTGACGGAACTGAGAGAGATAGCTAGGCAAATGTCAGGGGTAGAGGGTTCCAGGCTGAAGGAACAGCAGGTGCAAAGGTCCTGAGGCAAGAGTGTATATGGTCCCTTCAGGATCACCAAGGAGGCCAGCATGGCTGGAGATGAAGATGTGGGGCAGAGTGTAGTAGGAGATAAGTCAATAAGATAGATATCAGATCATGAAGCACTTTCTAGACTAGTGGCTTGGATTTATTTTTTTGAGTGTGATGGAAAACCACTGGAGAAAAAAAAATTCATATGACTCGACATGACATATGTTAATGGATTACTTTGGTTATTATATGGCACACAGGCTGACAGAGCAGAACGGAAAAAGGAAACCCAAATGAGAGATTACTATGGTAGTCAAAGGAGAAATTATGGTGGATTGGACTAGAGTTCTTTGTGGGAACAGTGAGAAGTAACAGGCTTCTGGATGTATGTTGAAGGTAGAACTGACAAATGAAATTTTCTAATAGCGTTGATATGGGCTGGGAAAAAAAAGAGAGAGAATTAAAGATCATTCCAGGGTTGGTCCTGACTAACTGGGTAAAAATGGTGGTGCTTTGTAAGACAGAGGGGGAATAAAAAAATGGAGCTCACTTTGGACAGGATGAATTTGGGGGGTTTTGTTTTGTTTTGTTAATTTTGTTAACTATTTATTTTTGAGAAAGAGGGAGGCACAGAGTGTGAGCCGGGGAGGGGCAGAGAGAGAGAGGAAGACACAGAATCCAAAGCAGGCTCCAGGCTCCAAGCTGTCAGCACAGAACCCAATGCAGGGCTTGAACTCATGAACAGTGAGATCATGACCTGAGCTGAAGTCAGACGCTTAACCAACTGAGCCACCAGGCACCCATGGACAGGATGAGTTAGAAATGCCTAATAGATACCTAAGTGACAATGCTGAGTAGGCAGATAGGCATATGAATTTGGGGCTCAATAGAGAGGCTAGGAATGCACATGCAAATTTGGAAGTTGTCAGTAAATATCAAGTGTTGGGATTGGATGTGAGAGCAGATGGGGAAGATTTAAGACTGAATACTGTGCCATTCCAGTTATAGGTTGGAAAAAAGAAGAAAATCTAACAAAGGTGACAGAGAAGCAGCAGCCAGTAACAGAAGGAGACATGGAGGAGGGGGAGGAAGAGTTTCAGGAAGGGGTTAGGTTTGAAAAATGTTACTGTGAAATCAGCCTTTTCCCTCTCCTCTCATAAATCAGGCAAAACCAACAAGGGGAATGAAAAGAAAGCTGTCAACCACGTCTTTAATGGAACCAGCACATCTCTAACCACAAAACCGTCAAAGGGTGCCACAAGCAGTAGCATGATGCACAAGGCTGTGGGAGAGAGACCCATGGCTGGGTCACGAGGAAAGGGCCATCGGCACCCTTTGGGGGCACGGGGGCATGCGGTCCCTGGTGCATATCCAGCAATGGGAGCCTCCCTAGATGCTGTCTGACTTAAGAAACACAGGGGGCAGCCCTGAATGAAAAATCACAGGAGACAGGGAAGAAGAGGAGTTTTACAATTGAAGAGCCCTACAGAAGTCTGCAGGTGCCTGTGGCTAGTGTGTGGAAAGAAATAAAGAGTAAAAGAACTCACCAATACGACACTGGGCCATAAGAAAATTCCTGTCGATTCTGGATATTTCTCTGTTCATTCACCAAGAATAGGTCCAAGAAAAAGTCAACTGTTTAGGATAAATAATGAAAAAGAACCAGAATAAGCACTACATAGATTCTAAAAGAAATAAACAAACAACAAAAGAATGAAAGAAACAGAGAAAATGCACGATATGTAAAGAACATTCATCAGACAACTATAGCCACAGAGAAAATGGAAACTGTGATCGAACATTTCTTTATAATGTGATGGATACTCTTGGTTGACTAATTCACTGTCTGATCCAACTCCCTTCTAGCTTTTCTAGCTGGTTGGGAAACACCAAGAATCATTTCTCAGACTCCCCTGTAGCTAGAGTTCTACCTGTGACAAAGATCCACTAAACAAAACATATCCACCCACATATGATACCTAGAAGGAAGCAAATAATGGGATCCACATATGGAGAGACTGATCCTAGGATGAGCACAGGGCACCAGTTCTGGGCTCTGGAGCTTTGTTTCTAGTGTATGTTCCTCAGTGTCCTAAGCATGGTGCATGGGAGACAGCAGCAATCGGTTCCTCCAGAACACTGTCCATCTGTGTTTGGGCACTCTCCTGGCTGTAGACTATCGAAACCTATGTCCCTAGCACTCCAGGAGAGTTTGTGACCTACCCTTTCATAAACTTATTTTGCTTTAGCCCATCTCATATGGTTCTGTTTCCTGTAACAAAAAAACACTGATAAACATTCATAGATTTAAAAAGAGAGAAAACCTAATGAAACCATTACCCCTACTTGACAAAATCACAAAGCAAAGTACAGAAAAACTAGGGAATAGACAATGATACAACAGAAAGATATAAAGCATGAGCTGCAAGATCAAGAAGGAAAAACATAAATTAAGGTAAAATTTGTTATAAATTATATATATCACCTACTATGTTTTATTTATCCGTTTATCTGTCGACAGACACCTAGGTTGTTCCTGTGAATGTTGTGAATAGTGCTTCAATGAACGTGGAGATGCAGATATGTCTTTGAGACAGTGATTCCATTTCCTTTATATGTGTAACCAGAAGTGAGTCACTGGTAGTTACATTTTTAATTTTCTATATTTTAATTTTTTTATATTTTTCACATTTTTAATTTTTTGAGGAACATCCATCCTGTTTTCCACAGTGACTGTACCAACTTACATTCCCACCAACAGGGCATGAGGGTTTCCTTTTTCCCAAATCCTCACCAACTCTAGTCCCTTGTCTTTATGATAATTGCCATTCTAACAAGTGCGAGGTGATATTTCACTGTGGTTTGGAGTTGCATTTTCGTAATGATTGGTGATGTTGAATATGTGTTCACGTATCTGTTGGCCATTTGTAAGTCTTCTGTGGAAAAGGTCTGCTCAAATCCGTCCCCTAGTTTTTAATCAGATTGTCTATATATTTGTTTACTTTCTCTATTGAGTTGTAGGAGTTCTTCGTGTGTTTTGGATATTAACGCCTTATCAGACAGATGGTTTGTAGATATTTTCTCCCATTCTGTAAGTTGCCTTTTCATCTTGTTTATTGTTTCTTTTGCTGTACAGAAGTCTTTTAATTTGATTTAATACTACCACTTGTTTATTTTTGCTTTTGTTGTACACATTTTGTGTATTGTATCCCTACCAAAGTCAAGGAGCTTCTTTCCCTATTTTTTTCTAGGAGTTTTACAATATACGGTCTTGTATTTCTTTAGTCTTTAATCTATTTAAAGTCAGTTTTGTGAGTGCTGTAAGGTAGGAGTCCAACTACATTCTTTTGTATGTGATTGTCCAGTTTTCCCAATACCATTTATTGAAAATGCTATCCCTTTTCCCATTGAGTCCCTTGGTTCCCTTGTGAAAGATTAGTTGACCATATATGCAAAGACTTATTTTTGTGTTCTCTATATCTTCCATTGCTCCATGGGTCTGTTTTTATGGCAGTATTATATTGTTTTGATTACTATGGTTTTGTTACTATAGTCTGAAATCAGGAAGTGGGAGTCTTCAATGTGTGTTCTCTCTCAATTTCTTCTTGCTCATGATTGCTTTGACTATTTGAAGTGTTTTGTGGTCCCATACAAATTTTAGGATTGTTTTTCTTTTTTCTATGAAAAATGCCATTGGATTTTTGATAGAGATTGCATTGAGTCCATAAGTGGCTTTTGGGAGCACGGATATTTTAAAAGTATTAATTCTTATGATCCATAAGCACGAGATATCTTTCCATTTATTTATGTCTTCAATTTTTTTTCATCAAAACCTTATAGTTTTCATATATAGACATTTCACACTCCTGGTTAAATTTATCCCTAAGTATTTTGTGGGTTTTGATGCTATTGTAAATGGTACTTTCTTCTTTATTTCTTTTTCAGATATTTTGTTGTTAGTGTGAAGAAATGCTACTGGTTTTGTATGTTGATCTTGTATCCTGAAACTTTAAACTTTATTTAACATTAATTAGTTCTAACAGTGTGTGTATGTGTGTAATATTATATATATATATATATATATATATATATATATATATATATATACTTTCAAACCTAGGCAATTTTGTTTCTTCCTTTCTGATTCGGATGTCTTTATTTCTTTTTCTTGCCTGCTTTCTCTGGCTAAGGCTTCGAGTCCTATGTTGAATATGAGTGGCAAGACTGGGCATACTTGTCTTATTTCTGATACTTGAGGGAAAGCTTTTAACTTTTTATCATTGAGTATCATGTCAGCTGTGGGCTTGTCATATATGGCCTTTATTATGTTGAAATATATTCCTTCTATACACGACTTGTTGAGTGCTTATATCCTAAAAGGATAGCTGTTTTGTTAAATATGTATTTTGAATTAGCCTAAACAATAAAAGAGAATTTTTTAAAATATGAAATTTATTGTCAAATTGGTTTCCATACAACACCCAGTGCTCATCCCAAAAGGTGCCCTCCTCAGTACCCATCACCCACCGTCCTCTCCCTCCCACCCCCATCAACCCTCAGTTTGTTCTCAGTTTTTAAGAGTAAATGAGAATTTATTTATTCATGTAATCAAGTGTCAGGTCAATGCTAGAACCCTCTTTCAGAATAACAGGATCTGGGGAGTTAAATGTTCTCCCCCCGCATAGAAAATTTTGTGCTCTAGAATAGATATGAAAGTTAAAGCCCAGTGGCTCATGAAGAATCTCATAGCAGTGGAAATTTTATGACTTTTTAAAGTGGTATTTGTTCCTCTTGACTTCTAACTTAGTAGATAGGTAATTTAACATCTAACCTTTGATTTATAGACCAATAACACATTCTTGATTTAAGGACAACGATCACTGCAGTTGTGAAAATAAACATTACCACTTATACTGTCTGGCAGAGAGTACATTGTAAAACAAGCCCCAGGTTTGTTTATACTGAGTTTGGATTGATGGAGAATGTGGCATTCATCTACCAGGGGTCATTCTAGGCTACCACGGCAGGAGGCCATATAATTTCTCAAAAAACCCTGCAGTTGTTAGGTGGTATCTGCTTGATACACAAAAGGTAAATACCAGAGTGCAAGAAGTACTTTGAATAGAACCTTAATATTCTGCAGGCACAATGACAGAGCAAAAGACATGAGCTATGGAGTCATCAGACCTGGAACAAAATTTTAATTCACTCACTTATCACTATTTATCCTTGAACAAGTAACTCAAGTCTGAATCTCAATTTCCTCATCTGTAAAATTGGTACAATGATATCTATCTTATAAGGTTGTTATGAGGTTGAAATAAGTAATGTATAGAGTGTCCAGATCACAGAGAAAGTCAGATGAATGGTAGCTATTACTCAGACTCAGTCTTCCAATATTTGCATAGTCTATAGTAATATATCTTTATTAGACTATGTACATTTCAACATAGCCAGTGCCTGAGAAGTGGTATTCATATTGATGACTCTGAGATTAGCCTTTTAAGACCCTAAAGGGATTTTTAATCCACAAGTATTAAATGGTGATCAGGAGTTTTAGCACTAATGTATGGAATTAGTTTCTGTTAGTATGATGTTGCTAAATTCCATGGACACTTTTCTATGTCATTGTACTTGCCTTCTCTGCAGCTTTTGACACTGTTCAAAACTGCTTCCTATTACCTTTTCTTGATTTCAGTTACAACACTTTTTTCCTTCCAATCTCCCTGACTCGCCTTTCTAAATCTTTTTGTGGGCAACACCTCCCTTTCCCACTTCTTAAATGCTGGTTTTCTCTAGCTGTCTTTCAGAAAACACCCCTTTCTCATTTTAACTACTCTTTTTAGATAGTGTCTTTCACTTCCGAGACTTCAATTGTTATTTAACTCAGTGCCACTAATAAAGTTGTGCAGGTCACATACTGCCCTAATGTGCTAAGCTGAAAAAGAGAGTGAAAGCAGAAATCCAATCTGTGCACAGCTTGCCAGGTCAAGTCCCGGAGGGCCAGTGTTCCTCTAAAGGGAGCACCTTTTTCTAATTTACAGAAAAGCGTTCTATATGTCAACAGTTGTCCTGATCTAAATGACACACACACACACACACACACACACACACACAGTGCAAATCTCAATGCAAATATCAAAGTTAACAAATTCAGTTGACAGTGGGAATTTCCAGCTGTATGAAGTCAACTCCACATGACTTAAATTGAACTAGTCCCTTCTTCTTCATCCAACTGAACTATTTCATCCATGGTCTCTACCTCTCTGGATAGAACCAATATCCCTTAAAATGCCTCAGTTAGAAATACCAGTGCCACATTTCACTGATCTTCTCCCTCACCCCCAACATCACACTATAGGGCACATGGTGCTGTACTGTACAGATCGTCCTCTAGAATATAAGTGTATGTTTTCCCAGCTGGCGGAGATGCTGAAGGATGAGAGCTTCTAGCCGTTACCACTCTGGGATTTCCCGCAGCCCAAGAAAGCCACCTCATCCAAGAAGGCAGCCTGTGTCCAATGAGGAGTCCATGGGGGAGTTTAAATGTCCAAGTCAAGACAACTCCAAAGTGCCATGCCAGCTTCAGAACTCACCAGTGAGTGCTTCTTCTGTCTTCATTGCAGCCCAATTTCTCCTCCTTCCCAGTCTTGTTGTCATCCCTTTCCCCACGGATCTTGATTTCAAGAGCACTTTTAATAACCTTCCTGCACCCTAATCTCCACTTCACAGTCTACAACACCAACTATTCTCCATGTGCGATGGGCTGTATCTCCTAAATATCAGTGGAATAGATTCACTTGTCTCCATTCTTACTAATACCTCCTTATTTACTCAACTCTAATCTCTCACTTGGATGACTGGTTTTAGAAACATGGTGATATCAGCTCCTGAAACAAGATAGGAGCATTTCTTTTCTCCTTATTCTCTGCAATAATTCAATAAGGCAAGCTATGCATTTTGTGTTCTTTTAGTATTTGGTATAATTCTCTTATCTGGATTTAGATATTTTTGCATTTTGGATATTATATCTAATAATGGATTTAATTTACTTAACATGCAGATAGGCTTATTCAGGTTTTCAGTTTACCCTGACATTGGTTTTAAGTTATAGTTTTCTGGAAAGTTTTAATTTCACCTGTGATTTGAAATTTAAGGGCACTGAGTTGTTAATGGTAATCTCCAATTATTTCAAAAATAAGCCTTTGTTCTATCTAAGGTTAGATTCTCCTTTTCATTCTTAATCTTGTTCATTTGTGATTTTTCATGACCAATCTTGCCGAGTCTTGCCTAGTTATTTATTATTATTTGCCTTTTTGAGGCATGATTTTTGTTTTTGTTGTTTTATTATATATTTTTTTCTGTAGTTTCTGTACTTACTATGTCCTTTTTTCTCCTTTTTAAAGTTTATTCTATTTTATTATTTAAAATTGTAAATTGTATATTTAATTCATTAATTTTCAACCATTCTTTTTTTCTTAAGTAAACATTTAAGACTATAAGTTTCCATCTAAATAATGTTGCAGTTTACATCCTAAAAATTTTGCTATACAGTATTTTCATTATCATTATGATCTAAATATTTTCTAATTGCCATTATGATTTCATTTTTAAACCAAAAATCATCTTAAAGTGTGCTTTGCTGTTTATATACACAAGGTATTCTTAATTTTAGTAAGTGTTTGTTGGATATTTGAAAACTAATTTCATTTCATTTAGAGAATAGAGTGATATATCTTGATTTTTTTGAAATTTTGTGGATTTTTCTGAAAGAACTATAATCTGGTCAGTTTTTGTTAATACCCACGTGGGCTTGAGAAGAATGTATATTCTCAAATTGTTATAAACAGGTTTTTATAGATGTCTATTGAATACGATTTGTTAATTGGTTGGTATAAATCTTGTTCCAAAAGCTTCCAAAGTTTCAATTTTCCAGACTCAAACCTAGAACAACTCTTTTTAATTGAAGAAAGTGTATATTCACAAACTCTGTTTCAGTAATTATAAGTAGAATGAATTACCATTTAAAAAAAATAGGAAAAGCTTTCCTCTTCGTTTTGAATGAATCTTATGTCTACATCAATATGTCAGTAAAATTCTATAGGAGGTTTAAATTTAAAATATCTACCAAGTTTCTTAGAGAACTTTATCATTACTTTAAAGAAAGGAAATTAAACTGCTTCTGTAGAATATTCTGATTTCCCACTATAATACCACTTCACCAGAATCACAACAAAGATACATTCCCATGTTTTTTTCATTCCTTTGTGAGTTATATAGAAGGCCTGAATTTTTATTTTATGTTTTAGATAACTCAATACGAGTCATACAAGAATGTTTTTTTTTTCTTCCATAATATGACTGTATGAGTTTTGCTGGGAAATACTATATTGCTTCTCTCTAATAAAATCTGTAAACACTTGGGCTAGGTATTAAAGAGGTCTCTCAGCTTCTTTCTATACTTTGTCTTAGAATGCAGAAAATGCCAATGAAATTTTCACAGTTTTTCTCTTAGAGGAAAATAAAGTTTTTAAATTGTTATCAAAAATAATATGTGCTTGTCATTAAAAAAAAATCAAATAGTAGAGAATGGTATGAAATAAACATAGTCCATCGTCTTTGCTCCCAGTCTCCATCTTACCAGAGAAAGCCATTTTATGTAAATACTAAAATATAAACATATTTGCATATATTTTATGATTGATACATTTTCACTCAGTGCATTTTAAAATTTTTAAAAGTCAACATTTATAGATTTACAACAGCCTTTTAATAGTTGTGGATTATTTTATTGAATAGCAATACCACCAACTATTTAATCAATTCCTATTTATATCTGAATACTTTCCATTTGTTTTAGTAATACAAACAATGTTGGCAGCACCTTTCAATTTTCACAAATTATGGTTGATTTTTGCTAAACAGTTGGCAACAGAATACAAGGTTTAATGTCTATGCTTGTTTATTTGCTCATAACTAGTTCTGACATCTTAAATGATCATCAAAATGATCAAACATTCTTTTTTATTAACTTTATGTGACCATTTCTGACACAATTATCTCTGTGAATTTTGTGAGAATTTGCCAGATGTCTCATGGAAGTCTCCATCTGCACTGTCTTCCAAAAAATAAAACATAAAATCAAGAAATTTAAAGTGAACTGCTCCTCTGGAAGTTCCACATTTTTTATATTTCCAGAATATGAGTGAAATGTATTTCTTCTTTTCATCACATTTCTTTGCAGAGGGTGGAGGTTGAGGTGATTGGATTTTGTGGTGTGTAACAGGGAATTCAAGCCCTAGCTCTGACATCAACTGGTTGTGAATTTAAAAATTACTTGATATTTTGAAACCTCAGTGTCTTCATTTGCAAAACATAAATAATTATAAAAATTAGCTTTATACAGATATAAGGATGTTGACGGATTACAGAAGATATGAAAGTAATTCATCTAGCACAGAGCTTTGCCCATTGTACCTGTCTACTAAAATTCAGCTATTATAATCACCATCATCATTATTATTTTGTATAACACCATTATTTGAATCACCCCACAGTTGACTCTCCACCTTGTATGAGATAAAATGATCTCAGTACCTCTCAATGTGATCTCTCTCGTCTTTAACAACTTGTATCCAATGTCTCCCTCTCTAATCTCATATTTTTCTTTTTTTCCAGCTTTATTGAGGTAAAATTAGTTAATACAAATTACATATATCTAAAGTGTACACATTAAATTTTGGTATACATAAACATTGTGTAATGATTAGCATAATCAAGCTAAGTAACTTATCCATCACATAGTTACCTTTAAAAAAAGTTTCTGGTAAATGAGCGCTTAAGATTTGCTCTCAGCAAATTTCAAGTACATAACACAGTATTATCAGCTATAGTTACCATACTACACATTAGATCTCTAGATTTTTCTTCATGCTGCAGTACTGATACTTGGTACCCTTTTACCTACATTTTCGTATCTTCTCCACCACCCTGGCCCATGCATCTATATATTTCACATATAAGTAAGAACATGACATAACTGTCTTTCCATGTCTGACTAATCTCACTTAGTATATGTCTTCCAGATTCATCTATTTTGTCACAAATGGCAGAATTTCCTTCTTTTTTAAGGGTGAGTAATAATTCCCTGTCTATATATACCATGTTTTCTTTATCTATTCATCCATCAATGGATACTTAGGTTAAATACACATTATGGCTATTATGAATAATACATCAATAACCATGGGAATGCAGATGTCTTTGAGATCCTGATTCCATTCCTTTGGAGACATATTCAGAAGTGGAATAGCCAGCTCATATGATAGTCCTATCTTTAATTTCTGTTTTCATACTGTTTTCCACAATGGCTATACCAGTTCACATTTCCAGCAAAAGTGTACCAATGTTCTCTTTCCCCCACATCCTCTACATCTTCGCCAACACATGTTCTCTCTTGTCTTTTTGGTAATAGTCATCCTAACAGAGGTGATACCTCATTGTGGTTTTAATTTCCATCTTTCCAAAAATTCAACTTGTATTTTGTTCATCTTGTCTATTGTTTCTCTAGTCCTTATTTATTTCGACTCTGCTCCTTATTATTTTCTTCCTTCTTTTCACTTTGGGCCTAACTTGCTCTTCTTTTCTTGTTCCTTGAAGTATAAAGTTAGGTTATTTTTTATTTTCTCAGTGTAGCCATTTATCACTATAAACATCCCTTTTAACGCTATTTTTGCTGTGTTACATACATTTTGGTATTCTGTGTTTCCATTTTTGTCTCAAGATCTTTTTTTGATTTCCCTTTTTATTTCTTCTTTGACTCACCCATTGGTTAAGGAACATCTTTAATCTCTACACATTTGTTGATTTTCCAATTTTCCTCCTGTGATTGATTTCTGGTTTCATACCACTGTGGGTGGAAACAAATACTATTATTTCAGTCCCCTTAAATGTATTAAGACTTGTTTTGTGACCTAACATATGATCTATTCTGGAAAATGTTTCTTGTGCACTTGAAAATGTATATTCTGCTGTTGTTGGATGGAATGTTCTCCATATGTCTGTTAGATCGATTTGATCTATAGTGTTTTTCAAGTCTGCTGTTTCCTTGTTGATTTTCTGTCTGGTTGACTTATCCACTGTTGAAAGTGGGGTATTGAAGTATCTTCTACTATTATAATGTTGTCTGTTTTTCCTTTCAGTTCTATTAGTATTTACTTTATATATTTAGGTCCTCTGATGTTAGGTGCACATATATTTATGATTGTTGTATCCTCTTAATTTATGTACAGGATAGAGTGACCTGTATATACCACCTTTAAAGAACTTATAACATAGTATCATATTTGTGTGTCTGTCTTACTCCTTAATCCCTTAGAGTAGATGGGAAAGTGGGTTAAGACTTCTTTTAGATGTAATACAGGATGTCAACTTTCTCCTGTTCATGCTGTGCCTTAGAATCCATCCTCCAAAAGCTTTAGGAAGTTCATCGAAAAACTCTGAAACATACCCTTGACCACGTTAACCAAGTTAACCACACACAAATTAGACTGTGAGCTTTAAAAGACAAAGGTAGAGTATTTTTCACTTTGTTAATTCAAACATCTAGTATCATGTGTTTCTTAGAATAAGAGCTAAAGTACTATTCATAAAATGAATATTAACCCACAAATAAAAGAAAATGCCAAGTAATTTTCTAGTTTCCATTGACCAACACAATTTCATTTCTTAAGTATTTTTTGAACTTCCGGTGCTTCCCCAATACTGTTTAAGCCCACCCCATGCTTTATTTCATTTCCCCCAAAATAAATTAGAAAAAATAAAATTCAATTTAAGGTATGATCTCTTACTATAATCCCACTGAAAAGAAGAAGGAGGATGAGGAAGAGGAAGAGGAGAGTTAGGTTTAGAATGTGGTCTCCGATGTCTTAAACATAAGCCATATGATAAATGAACTAACAGAAGGCAGAGATAGTAAAAGTGGGCAAATATTTCAAATTTCTTAAACCTTCTGAAATTTAAAGGAGCAAAAATCTCACTCCTTAAAAGTTATTGTGACAAATTGAAAATCAGAGTTTCAAAATCAGAGTTAAAGTTTCTGTCCTTAATCCTAATAATAAAAATAAAAGACTGGTTTATAATGTGCTCTCCAGGATCTTAAACGTGAGCCAGACGACAACAAATTAATTCAATTCAGCAAATAGGTCAATGTAGTTGAAACTACGAATTTTGTAAAGTAAAAATCTCGAGACTCTTATTTTATTCATCGTGTTGAATGAAGAGTCACTAAATTAGAAAAAGAAAGCAAAAAGAAAATTAGAAAGAATACCCAGAAGTATTTAAGAACTATTTGTTTATCACCAGCAATACAAACTTCCATGTAGGCTAAGTTTGTCATTGATTTTTATGCAGTGAGACAATAATATTTATCTATTAATTATAGAACAAAAAATAAAATGCTCTGTAGCTGTAAAAATCTGTTTTGAGGCAAATAACCAAAGCCTCGGTTAACTAAATTTCAATTACCCTGGGCTTTAAACCAAACTGAATTTTCATTTCACTGCACTCTACTTTCTGGAGAAAGCTTCTATAGATACAAAAACAAGCTGAGGCAGATTTCTTTTAGTTTTCACTTTTAAAACAAATTCCAACTGTTCAACAAACATTTATTTTGGACATTTGCCATATACAAGATAATCTACTACATATGTGGGAGGACTAGATAATAAGGGATCTATTCTCTACCCTCAGCAGGCTTATGTTCAAGAACTTCTTCTCACCAAGACTGAGGAACCCAGGGAAGATTCGCCTCCATGACCTGAAACAACTAAATGACCATATTGCTTCATAATATATGAAGCAATAGACTTTTGGACAGTGGCCATAAAGCACTGATCATTTAAAATTTAAAAATAAGAAATTCTGCTTTTGAAAAGACACTATTAAGAAGATTAATAGGAGAAAATATTTGCAAAGCATATATCTGATAAATGGTTTGTACCCAGAATATGTAAAGAACTTTAGAAATTTAATAATAATAAATCAAACAGCCCAATTTAAAAAATAGGCAAAAGATTTGAGTACACATTTTACTAAAGATGATATATCAGTGTAAAATTAGCACATTAAAAGATGTTCAACTTCATTGGGCCGCCTAGGCGGCTCAGTTGGTTAAGTGTCCGACTTCCGCTCTGGTCCTGATCTCAATTCGAGAGTCTGAGCCCTACATCGGACTCTCTGCTGTCAGTGCAGAGTCCTCTTCACATTCTTTGTCTCCCTCTCTGCCCCTATCCTCTCTCTCTCTCTCAAAAAAAAAAAAAAAAAGTAAATAAATATTTAAAAAGAAAGAAACAAAGAAAGCAAGCAAGCAAGAAAAACATGTTCAACGTCATTAGTCATTAGTCATTAGCAAAGTAAAATTAAAACCATAGTGAGATTCTACAACACATCTATTAGAAAGACTGAGATTAAAAGTTCACCATACGAAATGCTGGCAAGAATGTAGAGGAAATGCAGTTTCCTACACTGATGGCAGGAATGTAAAAAGGTAACACTGGAAAACAGTGTTACAGTTTCTTAAAAAACAAACATGCACCTACCATATGATCTAGACATTTCAGTCCTAGGAATTTACCCAAAAGAAAAGAAAGTGCATGTCCAAAGACTCGTGCATGAAAATTCATAGCAATTTTCTTTGTAATAGCCTAAAACTAGAAACAACCCAAAAACCCATCAACAGTTGAATACATAAACAAGCAATTGCATATTTGGACAATGGACACTCAGCAATGAATAACATAAACTATGTATACACAGCAACATGGATGAAACTCAAAATAATCATGCTTGGGAGGGGACTAGGAGCTAGAGAAATAAAGAATTCATGCTATACTATTGCATTCTTATAAAATTCTGTAAAATTCAGACTAATCTGTAGCAAGAAAAAGTCACCAAACTTACAAATGGAAATAAATCTACTACTTACAAATCTGGTGCCTGGCACAAAAAAAGTATAATTGAGGTCTTTTCAGAAGTTTACATAATAAATCATTGAGACATATTTAGCCAGAAGTGGAGTCAGAAGCTGAAAGGATGCCAAGAGTAAAGTTAAGCCATTTGCAGGAAGAAGGTTTAAGGAAAGCTATGAGTAAGTAGAGGACACTAGTCCATAGAAAGAAGAGAATAGGGACGCTTGGGTGGCTCAGTCAGATGTGTCCGACTTTGGCTCGGGTCATGATCTCAAAGCTCATGAGTTCGAGCCCCGCATCAGGCTCTGTGCTGACAGCTCAGAGCCTAGAGCCTGCTTCAGATTCTGTGTCTCCCTCTCCCTCTGTTCCTCCCCACTCGTGCCATATCCCTGTCTTTCAAAAATAAATAAACATTAAAAAATTTTTTTTAAAAAGAAAGAAAGAATAGAATAGGTTCAGAGATGCAGTTAGAAAGACACAGCAGGTGGCTGCTGAAGTTGGTGTTTATTCCTGATGAGTGTTGTTTTGGGGTAATTCACTCTTGTTTTTACAATCTGGGGTGTTTGAAGGAGAGTACTGGTCCTTAAACTCAACACATTTGATTAGAACTCTGGGCTACAAGATGGAATAATGGACATGGGAAAAATAAATCACAGTGACATTAGTAAAGATTTTGTCTTAATGCTGGATGAAAGCACGCCCCCCCCACCCCCGCCACACACACTCCCATTACCTATTACGGTGAATAGTATGAAGAGAAGGACCTGCTGTGGGCTAGGTACACAGATATGAAGTAGGGAGGGGGGGACGGGGTCTGAGCTCTGGAAGCATCCAGAAAAAGAGCCAGGCTAGTAGTGTTTCCATTGCAATAACTTCGTAAGCACTGCCTTCAGTGGTCTTATGTGACAAGAATTAATGTTCATAATCAAATTCTACCAGATCTGAACCAAGGAGATGAAGACTGGACTCTCTGTAAAGCAACAAATGAACATTAAAAAAAATATTTCAAGAAAGGCTTGGTATCCCATCAGTAATTCAGAAACACCAAACACTGTGAATGTCCATAGACACCCCAAATACTGCTTTTTTAATGGAGTTTTACTAGATGCACATTAAGCTTGAAGCAATGCCAAAAGAACAAACTGAAATCACTCAGAGGGTGACATTGTGGAAGGACAGGAGCAGACTTCTTCCAAAAGGGCAAGTCTAAAAGGCATTGAAGCCTCAGGTTATTAACCTCAGCTGAATCATTTCTATGCCACATTCCCAATTCTATGTTCTGTAAGGCGAAACTTCCATTAGAGTTCAACATGGCTTACTTCTTCCTCCTTTCCATTTACAGATACTCACCCCAGGGAAGAGTCCACTGGAAATGTCCTTGCTCCTCAGGCATATGTAAGGGAAAGAGGTGAAAGAATATCTGACATCTGAGTATTCTGCTACAACACAGACTGGCTGAAACATGGATTGGGTTTCCTCGAGACTTGACTAGTCCCTAAACAGAATTGCACTATATTGAAAGAGCAATGAATTCACCCATGAGGATCTAGACTAGAGAATGCCACTTGTTGCCATGGAATCAAAAACACTAGAGAAAGACAGGAATAAATGCTTTCTGATAGATACAACACCTACATAGCAAATACATGTCCCCAAATCGTTTGTGTAACTTGAGTATCAATTTACAATAAAATGAGGAAAAGTAATTTTTCTCATATTTTTTCTTTATTTCTCCATATGCATTTTTTTCAATAAAATAGCCTGTGTTTACTGTCTGTTTTTGTACCTTTCTCTCTTTTTTTTTAATGTTTATTTTTGAGAGAGAGAGTGAGACAGAGCATGAGCGGGGGAGGGCCAGAGAGAGGGAGACACAGAATCCGAAGCTGGCTCCAGGCTCTGAGCTGTCAGCACAGAGCCTGACATGGGGCTCGAACCACCAACTGTGAGAACATGACCTGAGCCAAGGTCGGACGCCTAGCCGACTGAGCCATGCAGGCACCCTTCTACCTCTCTTTTTACCGTACATCTCTTTTACATAGTTCTAAGTGCTCAACTAGGTAGATTCAAAATGTAAAGGGGAAAAAAAAAGATCCACAAAATTGCACCACCCCATTCTCTGTTGGAGTTGAGTTGGAATATAATTAAAGTGAGTTACCACCATGCCGGTACTAAATATGTTGCTTTTCATAGTAAAGTTCTTTTGGTACATACCTAAGTTTCAAATACACAGAGGTGAAACAATCCAGTAAACTTAGATTGGGAGCAACACTGCCTGATCAGAAAGAGATTACTGCTGTCTCATTTTGGGACAAGTGGAGGTGACATGGGGGAAGGGTAATTCTCCTTCTGCTTTAACAGAAGCTTCGTTCACTAGAAAACATCTTTCTCATCAAGAAACAATGTAGAAAATAGTGCAGTGATTCAAAGTAAGAGGTAAAAAACACTTCCTTTGGGAGGAGACAAACTGAGGGCTTTTAATTCTTAAATTTGTTAAAGCTGAGATAACACCAGGGCTTAAAATACTCAGGAGTAGGAAAAATATGAGAACCCCATTCGTGGAGATAATGTTTTGAGATTATCCCCATGCCATGCCTCCCTAATTTCTGCTATCCTATTAAGCTCTTTAAGAAGGGTGACTTAGTGAAGGAGGCAAACCCTCAATATGTCGATGGCACACTAATAATTGCAGTAGAGTAATAATGATGCCAGTAAGCTTATTCATGAACTTCCAGATGCTGAGTTAGCTCTATTGCACTTCAGGCTTATTCAAAACTCAAAAAAATTCTACAAGATACGAAAGATTATACCCACGTTACAGCTTTCAGTCTCAGTATGACTGCCCTAAAAGTGTGAAGAATATATAAAATTGCTCACATTGTCCCTGATCTCAGAGAACATAAGATGTGATGAGGTGAAGATGACATGTACACATAGGATACTTAAAAAATACAATCAACAATAAAATCCCAGGGCATAAGACAAACGAGGAGGACAATAAATATGAAGGTACTATAGATCTGCGTTCATTCTTGAGTCACCAAAACCCCAGCTCACGCCTGTCAGGCACGCATGGGTCTGCACTCGGTTCAGCTGTGCTGACCACCTAACTCATCCTCCCCACATCTCATTAGAGATGGTTAATGAATCGGAATACCCCTCTTCAGCATCTTGGATCATTGCTTCCAGCAACATACATTACCTGTATTTCGTTACACATCCGTGAAATAGTCGGTTTGGTTCTATTTATACAGTTGGTGACCTCAAATTCACTCTTGAAAAGCTATCAGGTTTTCCCTTGCCATAAAATAGACTCATCAGAGAAAGGAAAATTGTTTTTACCTGATATTCTGAATGCCTCTTACGTGGCTTTAATGCTAGTTAGCTGATGCTTAAAAACACCCTATAAATTTCATTTCAGGGACTTTCACATGTACCATCTTGGAATATTAAGAACCTTATGGATCTTCTAGCCCCCAGTTTTTGTTTCATACGTTTGAAATTGATGACAGCCTAGTAAAATCCTAGGTCATGAAGCTAGGTCTATTATATTACTGCTTTATCCCCAATATCCTCAATTCAACTGATATTTGCTCAGAACTTGCTGTATGCTGGGTACTGTGCTGAAGGTTAAAAATATGACAGAGACAAGACACAGTCTAGTAGGAACTAGGGACATTTTGGATAGCATTTGAATATTATTTATCTATGCACATTATATATGTCGAAGCTACAATATTGATAATGAGATGGTAATAGTCCTAATAATAAGGTCTGTTATTTAATGCATGTTCCAATGTGTCAGATTTTGTGACATTATGTTTCTTATCTTGTTTAGTTCTCATAATAACCATGTGAGATATTGGCCACGGTCCCCATTTTATATATGAAGAAATTAAGACGTGCCTCAGGTGATGTACTCATGATCAAGTATCTAATGATTAGAATAAATGCATGTCTAATGCTAAAGTCTAAATTCTTTCCACCACCCTGTGCTTCTGAGATCTCTTTTGTAATGTTATATTTCCAAACTTTCCATGGATATTGATAAATACAAAATTATATAAACTAGATACACGGTCAAAATCAATGAGGCCGATGCTCCAACTTAAAAAAAGCACAACAAGCAATAAATATTGTATTTTGAGATGTTCTGGTCATTTAGCCAGTTTTCAAAAGTGCAAGTCATTTTAAAGCTGCGCTGGAGAAGTGACATGCAGAGAATCTCATTTTCCCCTTAAAGCAAATAGCATGATTATATGATTTAAAGAACACAGATTTTTAAGTCACACAGACTTGGTTTGAAATCTCAACTTTCTCCTTCTCTCACTGCACAATCTGGGCTGTGGCTGTGCTTCTCAACGCCTTGTAGTGAACATATTCTCACGCATAAAAATATAGCCTATTCCCCTTATCCAAGAGGATTGTGAGGGGATTGAAAGAGATCAGGAATGCAACCTGCCTAATGCAATGGCAGGTGTAGTGGGCACTGAATTAACATCCATCCCCTAAATGAGGTCTTTTTACAAAATGAGGGAAAATGAAAATGGTTTGCACCAGAAGGAACACTGCCAGAGGTAGAGGGAGAAATATCTTCTGAATAACAATCTCACTCCTTAGAAGAACAATGGGCATAATAGGAACAAGGTGTGGTAGGGCTAAATTCCATACTGGATGAGATGTCTACATCCTTCTAACCAGGAAAGGAATGAAAAGGCCTGTGTTCCCTTTTCAAGGCAATAGAAGGGGAAGTAGGGTAGTTTTAAATGTGGCAAAGGACCTTTCCCAGCACTCTTTAAATCACCATCTGCATGCATATATGTCTCATCTCCACATCCCTAAATACTAGCCTGGCCTGATGAGGATGTGGAAATAGCATGGGCTGTGTCTGGTCTAGAGGGGCTGGAAAGAGGGGACAGCACATCCATGACCCAGGATATCTCTGAACAGGATCTTCTGTGTTGGAAGCAAAGGTGAGTCCACGTAGGAGAACAGATGTTCTCCTGTCACTCATGGAGTGACAGTCCTGCCTGTCACTCATGTTACAGGCAAACCGGCATCCTCTGCCTTTAGAATCCCAACACATCTGTGCTTCAAGCACTCAAGTGGTTACAGAGCTGTTCCTTAAGTACAGAATGGGCGCTTAGACTTAAAAACAAGGTCAGGGGCGCCTGGGTGGCTCAGTCGGTTAAGCGTCCGACTTCAGCTCAGGTCACGATCTTGCTGTCCGCGAGTTCGAGCCCCGTGTCGGGCTATGGGCTGATGGCTCAGAGCCTGGAGCCTGCTTCCGATTCTGTGTCTCCCTCTCTCTCTGCCCCTCCCCCGTTCATGCTGTGTCTCTCTCTGTCTCAAAAATAAATAAACGTTAAAAAAAATTAAAAAAAAAAAAAAAAAACAAGGTCAGGAGATATATAAAAGGATAAACTGAGGTTCTCCTAGGTGTCCACCTAGCATCTCTTACTTTAGGGTTCTCATTCTCATGGGAAACTGGAAATGTTTCCAAAAGTGACCATTTACCAAGGACCTTTGATGAGCCAGATGTATTATCCTTGATCTGCATATCAACTCTACAGAGTAGACATTATTTTATATGAGGAAACTGAATCTCAAGGAAGTTAAGTAAACGGCTCAAGTCACAAAACTAATAGGTGAGAGAGGCGAATTTGGAATCCCAGTCTTCATGAAGCCCATGCCAGGTCAACCTAGACTCCTTATCAGGCTAGAAGGGAAGATACTTGAGAGACTTCACTGACATCTCCAAAGCCCAGTAGAGTCCATCTGGATTCCTGCCGTTTAATTTCATCACCTGTGAGAGTAAGGAAGGCAGACAATGGGGATGGTTGAGCAGCAACAGGAAAGCTGAAGCAGGACCCTCACTCAAACCACCAACTGCTAAGTATCAGGGCACTTTAAACTTGCTATCTACTCCAGTAATAACAAGAATTCCTCATGGGCATAGTAACACAGGACCCACTTATACTTTTGATGGAGCTCAAAAGCCAGTCTAGAGGCTGGAAAATGCATTTCCAGCTTGAAAGATGCATTTGCTTTAGAAAAGCCTGTTAATAAAAATATGCGTCATCTCAGAAGCCCCTATGTAAACATAACCAATATGATTAAAGAAGTTTGGAGAACAAAGGAAACATCTTTAAATATTTAAATGATTAAAATGAAAATTAAAAATAGATTTCATTTCAATGAAAGGTTTTAAATTGAATCCATAAACCATGTTTGATTTTTAAAACTAGCAGGAATGCATGTTAAGTATTAAAGATGTTTAACGTGAAAATGTGTATTCAATAAAAAATAGATGATTCATTTTTACATGTGGTTTCCAATTTATTTTGTTGGACCCAACCACCCATTGGAAATGCAGGCAAACATCCTTACGTTTGCAAGATCAATGAGTTATAGTAGGTTCTATCAATTTTGGAAGAGAAAGGAACCTGTTTCAATACATTATTTGTCTGGTACAATAAGTTTTAAGAATCAGCCGATAAGTAATTCTTAGCAATTACTCTGAATTTGATTCCATGCCAGATGTTGTAAGTACTGCAGAAGAAGAATGATGAGATGCTCCATTTCCTGCAGAAGCCTGTGCCTTAGATGACTAAAGAGGACACAGTTTAAGATCGGAGCCCTGTGCTATAGTAAACATGCTTTTAGGAGCCCAGAAAAGGGACTTCAGTCTGAGATGATCTTGTTAGAGAAGATACTGTGGTCTTGGCTGGAGAATCTACATGGAGAAAGAGGGGGACTTCAGCAAAGGCCTTTGAGCCCCCCGTTCTCCCTGAGAAGATACAGTTAACATGGAAACAGATGTTTAATCATCTGTAAGTCACAGGAAACAGAGTGACAGCATCTCCAGAGACACGTAGGTGCTGTCCAAAGGAGTCCCCACTGAGGTGCACAATTGCCTGGCACATAGGTGTTCAATAAAGGTTTATTGAATTATTTCATTGACCAAACCTGGAAATCAAGGCTTGTCTTGAACTCCGGTGCTTTTTCAGCTACTCTGTGGTATGCCTAGCTCTTCTACCTCTAATGGGCTGGGAAGAATTCTAAGGTAAATACTTATGTCTACTTTGAAGATTAACAACTTGACAGTTACAAGTCAGAAATGAGAGGAGTTTCCAAAAGCTTAAACAATGGAAATATCAAGAAGTTTGTATGTAGAGAGGAATACACCATATAAATAGAAATTTTCAAAAGCCCGAATTTGCTTACCTCAAGCCAGATCTGCCACATGCTGTTTTCACTCTGCAAAGGGGCCAGTCCTCAGCACAGATGCTGTTCAGACCCAAAAGAGTGTGCAAGCTGTTGGCACTGATGGATTGCTGATAACGGAGCCATTAACTGAAGTCAGTCACCAGGCAACACTGTTGCACACTGCCCAGGTACAGCTCTGGTTATATCTCACCCCATGGAGGGGGTCTCCACCTGCAGGAACACAGGTCCCCGGGCAGAATGAGATCATGCATTGAGCCGGCAGATGGTTCAGCAGAAGCGCCACAAAAGCTTGCCCCAGGGCATTAAATATAACAAAATTAATTAAAATACACTTTTAATGAGTTCCAAAACAATAAGTTTAAGACACTTCACTTAATTTTTAACTCACCTATATAGAATAACAGATGGTAATTTAAAAGAGCAATTAAATTCACTTTTAAAAAAACTTTCATGATTTCTAAAAATCAAAGACACGTGTATTAACTTGTTTTTTCTTTACTCTGTATTCCTGTTCTGAATAAGTAGAAGGAAATCTTGCAAAGTAAAAACAGTTGTATAATGGGAGCCAGTCAGCAGACTTCCCACTGGGCATAGATTCATTATGTTACATTACATTAAAGTAACATAATGAAGGTACTTTATATAAATGTAAATTACATTACAAGTCTCTTCCTTTTCTGTGCCTCCATTTCCTTGTCTATGAAATGGGAGACCTGAATTCTAGTAACTCTCGCACCACACAATTTAAGATTGCATTTATATGTTTAAAATGAACTTTATACCCTACAGTCCAGCAATTGCACTATTAGGTATTTACCCAAAGAATACAAAAATACTAATTCAAAGGGATACACACACCCTGATGTTTATAGTAGCATTATCAACAACAGCCAAGTTACGAAAATAGCTCAAGTGTCCAATGACTGATGAATGGTTAAAGAAGATGTGGTGTATACATACAATGGAATATTTCTCAGCCATAAAAAAGAATGAATTCTTGACATTTGCAATGACTTGGGTAGAGCTAGAGAGTATTAAACTAAGCAAAATAAGTCAGCCAGAAAAAGACATATAGCATATGATCTTACTCAGATGTGAATTTAAGAAACAAAACAAACAAGCATGGGGAAAAAAAGGGAGAGGGTAAACCAAGAAACAGACTCGTAACTCTAGAGAACAAATTGATGGTTACCAGAGGGAAGGTAGGTGGGGAGAATGGGCGAAATAGGGGATGGGGATTAAGGAGTGCATTTGTGATGAGCACAGGCTGTTGTATGTAAGAACTGAACCACTAAATTATACACCAGAAACTAAATGTTACACTGTATGTTAACTAACCAGAATTTAAATAAAAACACAAATTAATTAATAAACAAAACTTTATTATAATAGCTAACATTTACTGTGCATCTTATGTTCCAGAAACTTATTCTAAGTGTTTAAGTTTATTCTCTCAATTAATCCATATAACAGCTGTTATCATCATTTCACAGTGAGTAAACTGAGGCAAAGGGAAAACCCATTACATATCTATGTGTTCCTGGCTATTAGGTGGCTGGGCTGGGCTTTGATCCCGTGCTGTTGAACTGGAGAGCCTGTACTCTTGGTAAACTTCCCCAACCTCTTCTCCAACCTCCCCACTTATTCTGGTAACTCAAAAACCCAAACCTGTCTGTTTGCAAACTGTCCTATGGGAGAGCTGCGCTGTGCCTAAGATGACAGTTTGAGCTGCCTAGGGATGCTCTAACTCACCTTCTTCTTCCAAAGCTTGTATCCACACCCCAAAACAGGGCAAGCAGTTCACCTACGTCACCGAACAACAGTCCAGATGTCACTGAGAAAATGATTTTCTTTTAATGAAAACATTTTAAGGTCTCACTTCTCTTTTCTTTTGGGAGGTTCTTGCCTTCTCAGACGCATCACTAGTTTACAGATCCTAACCAAACTAGCCATAAATGAAGAAAAATCAAATTATTTGTATGTTTGTGAGGGACTCCATGAACTATTTCAAGACACTGGGATGCAAATTCAGCTCTAATCACTTTACTCCTAAGTAGCTCATACCTTTCAGGAAAACATAAATGTGAGAAAATTAACATTTTTGATGAGTCAAAGCAAATATGTTTTCTTCATCTTTGTTGCCAAAAGGCAGTTTCTGTGTTTTAAACAAATTAACCAAGAAAGTTCTGAATATCAACTGTGCTTGACAATAAGGAGAGGTATAAAAATGCCATGTCCCCTCCATTGGTCTGACAGTGTAGGTGGTCCCATGTGATAGTGTATAGACTAAGGCAGAAGCATGTTACAGTATTTTGGCATACTTTGGTGTATCAGTATTTGGGTATATTATGTTATATTAGAACCCAATTAGAAATCTAAGACTAGTGTCTAGGGACACCTGGGTGGCTCAGTCGGGTAAGCATCTGACTTCAGCTCAGGTCATGATCTCATGGTTTGTGGGTGCGAGCCTCATGTCAGGCTCTGTGCTGTCAGACTGCTTCAGATTCTGCCTCTCTCTCTCTCTCTCTCTCTCTCTCTCTCCCTCTCTCTCTCTCTCTCTGCCCCTCCCCCGCTCATGCCCTGTCTCCCCCTATCTCTCAAACATAAATGTTAAAAAAAAAATCTAGTGTCTAGACTGTCTCTGTAGAGACCTTCATAAACATGCAGAACTCATGGATTAGATTGGCATTAATTGGCTAACTCTAGGGGCATGTTTGCAAAGTCGCTCACTGACTTCCTTGGCTTTTATTGAATAGCTTATGCCATGTCAGCCTCGGCCCTCACTCAACTATCAAGGCCATAATGGCAAAAAAAGGCTTTATGGAAGCCCAAGCGAAAAACTTCTTGGCTAGCGAAAAGAGAAACTTCCAAAGCAGCATTAAGGATAATGGTTAGCCTCCGCTGCTAAAATACTATCATCCTTTGGCCACCAATGGATTTTTTCTGCTGCTCTGGGATGTGCGATTTTGGAACTGCACACATATAATATATGTTCATCTGAGATATTCTGTGAAACAATAAAACATGATCATATGCATAGAGAATGTGAAAGAGAATTATGCAAGCATCAAGGTCTCCCTGTGCATAGTTATCAATGCCCACACCATGTGTAAGTCTGTGTGGTTCTACAGTAAGATGTGTGGGTATAAAGTCTCTCTCAGGGATTTTAGAACCAGTGGAATATTAATGAGGGGAAGGAGAATCTAACCCTGGCTCATTCCCTGATAGGGCGTCACGAGAAGCCATGACAGTTTGTCTTTTTCATTTTCAAAAGGGAATAACAGCATCTGGCCCGACAACTCCCAGAGCTGCAGGCAACTTCCTATGGAGCCTCTGCATGGTCCTCCCTTACTGTGGACTCCTCCGCTCCTAGTCCAGCTCACACATGCTGCCAGGGAGAGCATTCCAAAAAGCCCATTTGACTGTGCTTTGCCCTGTGACTTTTCTGCTCCTTTTATCTAGTTAATTTCAATTTATCTCTTGGGTCCGACTGAAATGTTACCTCCTTCCAAAAGCCTCTTCTCATACCCAGGTCTAAGCTAGAAGCATCTCCTGTGTCATGGCACCCCAATCATGGCACGCATCCCAACCCACACTGGTATTGGTTACGTCCAGTCTCACAGCAGGGGCTCCCTTCTCCACGGACTGGAGGCTGGTGGAGGCAGGGATGGAGACTCCCCCTGCTTTCACCAGAGCCTGTCAGACATATGACTACAGCTAACAGTGAGTATTGCCCATGAGTCTGGAACAGTTCTACATGTTTTACATGTATAATTTTAAATTAATCTCTACAATAGTCCTGTCAAGTGAGTGTAGTTATCATCCCCAATTTCTAAATAAGGAAACTGGGGCCATGAGAGATTAAAAAGGTGGTCCATGGCTAGAGGGCACGCAAGTAGCCAAAATGGGATTTGAACCCAAACCGTTTGAATTCAGGGTCCTTGCTATTCATATCTACTCTACCTCTAATCTGTATAGCAGGTGCTCAACAAATGTTGCTAAGTGAAGGAATGAAGGAGGGAATAAATGACTGAATTAAAATCCTACAATAGCATCCTGTCACATTCAGAATAAAATCTAAACTCCTCACCATGACGTGCACGATTCTGTGAAATCTAGCCCTGCGTCAGCATCAGCTAGTGTCACTCATCAACAGGGACCTTGAGCCCCAGACTCTTGCTTCCATGAGTTTTATCATGCTATTCCTCTTCCTGGAATACCCTTGTGACAGTCTGGCTAACTCCCACTTGACTCGGAATAGGTGTTAATTTTTTAGGGGAATGTCTGGATTAGAATGGCATCTTCTGCACATTCTTTGACATGCTATGCATAACTCTGTCCTCACACTTGCTAGAGTGTATTGTAAGTAGCCTTAAACTTACCGACCTCCTGCAAAAGATTATGAGCTTCTCAGAGGCAGGACTGAATCTAACTTCTTTCTCTGTCCCAGTTCTTAGCTTAGTGGCTGGCACAAAACAGCTCCCAAGTAATGCTTATTGTCTGAATGAAGTAAATGTTGCCTGTAGATTTGCCTTCAAATCGCTGAATATTCGAGAGTCTATACCATCTTTAATCACCACATGGTTGTGGTGAAGTCCTTAAAGGGGGAGTTTTCTAGGGCTCCCCACTGTCTATCTAGCACCCACCGCTAGAGGGGTGCTCATCCTCAGAGAATCAGGCAGCAAGCAATGATCTTGCTCCTGAGGGAGGCATAGAGGAAGAGTAGAAGGAGAAATAGTTTCAAAACCAACATTGTTCTGAGGTTACTCAGGAGATGAGCTCCAAGTATTTTCCTGGGCAGGTACTTTGTCTGGAAACAACCAAGCCTTTCCTCGAGTATCGCTGTATCTCAGAAGCAAGAGAAAGGGACATCTGGTCCTCAACAACTGCTCCTAGATCTTTCCATGATGATGAAAACAGCCCAAACTGAGAACAAAACATCCCTTACAAAGATGAAAAGTAAGCTTAATATGTAAAGTGAGAACCAATTCAATTGCTCTTTAATTCATAGTAATAACAGTGTTTGCTGGAAGAATTCCTGTCTGTAAACCAAACTATCATATCACAGACTACGCCAAACAATTTACCAACCTCATCTGATGAAATCACACCACATTCCTCAAGATGGGTGTCATGACCTCATTTTAACAGGTGAGGAAATGAGGCTTGCGAAGATGCAACCCCCGCCTACGTCACACGGCAAGCCCAGGCCTGCCCACCTCCAAAGCTCGTGCTCCTTCCACTGAGCCGTGCTGCCAGATGCTCTGCAGAGGCTCATCTAGGAGCATTGAGACAGGGAAGGAAAGGAGAAGACAAAGACTCATGGGAAGCAGTGCGGGGAGAAGACTCAGACACAGGAGTTGGGATTTTGGATAAAAATTATAACGAACTCGCAGTTTTCCTACGGAAGTACTCTGCATCCAGGCCCTCCTCACTCCCAGTGCTTCCTTTGTGAGCCTGTGCCGGTGGAGCATCAGAAGCCAGGGCACAGGGAAAGACGTCCTGCTCCATCACACGGTGCCCAGAGTGACAGGGATGGTCCACAAAAGCAGGGAAGCTACTTGTGAGTATTTGTCTGGCCTAATGGCCCCTCCAGGCTGAAGTTTCTTGCATTCCTGGTCTTGCAAACATCTGCAAGGAACCCAGGTCACCTAGTGAAACCATCCTAACAGACACCCACTGCCCAATTGGAACCATGTTGCACAGAGTGGCATTTCTGTGAGCATGGATAACTCGTCTACCAGGTGGACATGAAAGGACATGGGAGAAACCAAGAGGTAAACAGGAGATATCTGAGCATCTCCTCAGCCATGTTGGGGCCCTGAACCCACACCTGCTATGTGGGCTGGGTGTAGCAGGATTCTCAGACTACACCTCTACACCGTGGGCTTTGGAGTCAGACATCAGGTCACATCAAGGTTTTCTAGTTACTGTGATCTGAGGAAAGTCACCTAACCTCTCTCCGTCCTAGCCACTCAATTGTAAAAGGTTTATTTACGTGATGGTTGCAAAGCAAACACAACTGTAGTACACACAACGTTTGAGATGTGTCATATTATTCTCCAGCCCAGGAATATCCCCACAGGAAAGAAATGCTTAGTCACTCTTATATGATACATGCCAATAAGACAAGGTGAGGAAGGTGAAGGGTATACCAGTGTCTCTAATATCAGACCTACCAAATGACATTGTAATTAGTTACATATAAGCCTACCTCACCCACTAAACTGGGAATTCTTTAAAGTTCTAAGCTGTGCATATCTGTGCCCTAGGACCCTGCCGTAAGTCTGGAATAATGCAGATGTTCAGAAAATGTTGGATATACGAATGCACAAATGAACGAAAGATCCAGTGACGCAATCTGGACCACAACATGGGTATGTCACAACTGAGTCCAAAGGTGAGCATGCCCACCTTTGCCCTTGTGAAGGGTAAAGAGGGCTAGTACTCACTGGTTCACTAAACGGATAACTTCTTCAGTGAAGCACTTGTTTGCTCTCTCCTATTTCACTCTGCATTTACTTATTCATAGCCCGTAAAAAGCTGTTAGCCGGAAATATTCAAGTTTCCTCATTACATTCCCCAAAGGGGAAGGTGGCTTCCCCTCGTGCAGCATTTTTTTTCCAGGGCATGAAAATCTCTGCCCTCAAAAAACACTCGTGGGAGCTTATAACTGAGTCCAAAATCACCCAAAAGCAGCAGAAAGTTCTTGTAGCCCTCGAGTGCCTCAGAGAACAATGGGAGCTCCTAGAACATCTCTGAAAAACATGGGATCTCAACGTTAAAGCCAGACAGTTCCACAGAGATGATCTGGACCAGCCTCTTCCTCCCACACAGAATGAGGAAGAGCAACGTTCTCCAAGGCCACCCTCCCAGAGCATAAACATGGTCAGGCCCTGCCCTCCTCAGAAACCTCTGACGACCTCCCACCCCCTACAGCTAAATCCCAAACTTCTTAATGTGGCATCTACTATTCTTTTAAACTGAGCAATAACCTAATTTTTTGTTTGTTTATTTGTTTTGAGAGAGAGCGCGTGCTCCAGCACACACACACAAGAGCGAGAGAGAGTGGGGGAGGAGCAGAAAAAAACGGGAGAGAGAATCCCAGGCAGGCTCCGAGCCGTCAGCATGGAGCCCAACTCAGGGCTTGATCTCACGACTGTGAGATCTTGACTCGAGCCCAAATCAAGAGTCAGATGCTTAACCAACCGAGCCACCCGGGCACCCCCAATAACCTAATTTTTTATTTACCTCCTACCACTTCCCTCTAGAGGCATTTTCCAGCGTTTTCATGCTTCACACCTTTGCCCATTCTGCTGCTGCCCCAGCGGACTGCCCAGCTCACCCTACCAGGTCCACGACAAACACCACGGCCTGTCTTGCTTCGGTTTTCATCTTCATGCCGCATGCACGCTGAGAAGCCACAACTCAAACCAGGTTATTCGATTTCAAATCTTGTGTCCTTTGTACTATTCCACGATGATTTCTGAGTGGTGACTTTGGTAGTAAAAAAGTGGCTCTCAGGAAAGAAATTCATTTTTTTCTAAAGACGTATTTTGTGAAGTGTTGATCAGATTAGTGAATGCCATACTTAGCATTGAATTCTTGCATTTGGAGGGAAACATTTATTAGTATTTAGCTAAAAAGGTGTGATTAACAAACTGAAGGAGAGGGACTAGCTGTTCTACTTGAGTGGTTGAGAATCAGGGAACACCAGGGAGGAGAATTTGCCTTCTGAGGGAGCCTCTTCAACTCAAGTCTGATTGTCTGCTTTCATGTGGGAAGCTGCCAGCCACGGATCCTTTGAGAGGGAGGGCTTGATGGCACAGTTTCTTCATTATGCACATGACTGACAAGATCACCCCTGCCCCTTGGACCTAGGAAATGTTGCTCTGTGAGCCTAGCAGAATGTACAATTAGTTGCCAAATGTGGTTCCCGTTCCACAGGGGCTCTTTCCACACATTTTCCAGCCCCTTCTCCAACTAATCCATGTGAGCAGTGAGTCACAGCATGTGCAAGTTTGTTCGGGAAGTTTGGCTACTCCTTCAGCGGCATCTCAGCATATTGCAATACACCAAATGTTATTAAGGAGGAAAGGGAAGGGGGTGTGGCTAGGGAGAAAAAAGCCAGCACTTATACACAGAGAGAGGATATTTCAGATACTTAAACATTATAAATCATATATGGTGCCTAAAAGCCATATGGATGCTTATTATTCTTTGTAGAAACTTGTGCATAGTTGTACTTACCTCCAGCTTAAAGTGGGTTTTTATTACTTTAATTCTTGGTCTGAACATATGCCGTGGATCATAAAATGTTTACTGTATGTACATACAGTACTCTTATGAAAGTGAATAAATATTCAGATCAGAATCCAGTTAATCTAGACAGCCATCACCAGAGGGTTCTATTTGTTTACCTTCATTTATTACTAGATTTTAGCATCTCCAAACTAGTTCAAGTATATAATCTAGGTTAGCCCTTTAGCAGACATTTTGATGTCTAATTGGTGATTTGGGAAAGAAGTGGACACAGTCAAAATGTCTAGCTTTGGACTGAGCTCACATAACTCAATATAAAAATCATCATTTTGTAGGATGTCCCCTAATTAATGTGTAGTCTACAAGATGCCATCAAATGTCCAAGAAAATGTTCTTTCTTGGGAGCTTTAAGCTTTGGAAGAAAAGTGTATCTCGCTCTGAGTTCCTGAATCCTTTAAGATGTTTTTTTCTTTATAGTGCCTTCCGAGTGATCAGTAACTTCTTTTAGATCCTCATTGAAAAAAAGCAGTAATAATAACAGCAATATAAATAGAATCATTGTAATTACTATGAGCAACTGTACTGACCTTTACTATCAACAGCTTCAAAAAATCATGGTGAATGGGACTTACTTTTCCTCTTTTGATGGCAGCAGGACTTAGTGACTTGTGCCTAATGAATAGAGCAGAGATCAGTGATTGCCAGAGGTTTTAGGGGGACAGGGATGAATGGAGAGTTCACAGAGGATTTTTAGGGTGGTGACTCTTCTGTGTGATGCTGTAATGGTGGATACATGTCATTATACACTTTTCAAAATCCATAGAATGTACAACACCAACTATGAACCCCAATGTAAACAATGGATTTTGGATGATAATGTGTCTGTGTATGTTCAGTGATCGCAACAAATGTACCACTCTGGAGAGGGATGTTGATAATGGGGAGTCTGTGCCCCAAAATGAAGATATCATCTGAAACACCACCACTCACCAAATGTTCTTTCTGCATTCCAAATGATGTTCATTAATGGCCTAATAATCTGAGGTCCAAAATTAATTTTCCAACCCCCCTCCTTTGTGCCTCAAATCTATCAGTAACGATACTCTGTTGAATTCAGTCTTGTGTATCTCTTTCCATTTTCCCAACACTCTGCTGAGAAGATTCTTTACTCTAGCACTTTTATCCTCCAACCTGCCCCCCCAACCCCTCCTTCAGAGGGGCCTTTCAAAAAGAGTCTCATTATGCTCCTCCCTGCATCATAGCTTCCAGGCACAATACACTGCTCTAAGAATAGGTCTCAAGGTATGACCATGACTCCCATCAAAGCTTGTTCTAGCCCTGTACAGCTTAATACTGATTCCTCCATACATCAAGACCCATTCTAACCTCATGCCTCCTACCTGCTGGTCTCTCAGTCCTAACTGAGTGCCTCTCCTCCCTCCTACAGACACAGTCTTTTCTATCCTTTAAGCCAAAGCTTAGATCTCCCTTCCTCTTGAAATCTTCCCATATTAATCCCCCAAATCCTGCAGAGTGAGGTGATGGCTTCCTTAGCTGCAAAAAGAATTTTGTAGGCACTGGCAAGAACATTGTACTGACATTATTGTGCTCAGTTATGTGCCTCTCCCATGAGACCATGAGTTCCTTAATAGCAAGACCCATTCATTCCTCTTTGTGTATCCCAACACCTGTCACTTATTTAGGGCTAAAGCCTCCAGACTTCCCGCCAAACTCTCTCATCAATGAGAGGCTGAATGCCGTCATACAGATCAGCATTCTTATGTGTCTATGTGGTGTGAGTGCATGGGCAGCATTCGATACCCATACTGACCAACATTCACCTCTTTGTTGCAAATTACCCATGTCAGTGCTGATATATATCATTCTTCCCTTATTCATTCTGATTCATTCATTCATCCACTCATTTGTTCACATTGGTGTTACACAAAGGATGGTGGTCCTTGAATAAATAATGCATTTAATTTTTTTTGTTAATGTGTATTTTTTTCTGAGAGAAAGAGAGACAGAACATGAGCAGGAGATGGGCACAGAAAGAGGGAACACAGAATCTGAAGCAGGCTCCAGGCTCTGAGCTACCAGCACAGAGCCTGAAGTGGGGCTCAAACCCATAAACCGTGAGATCATGACCTGAGCCAAAGTCAAACACTTAACCGACTGAGCCACCCAGGCTCCCTAGTAATGCATTTAAATATATATATATTATATATATATTTACTCTGCACATATATATATATATATATATATATGTGCAGAGTAAATTTGTGCCTTTAAGTCCCTCCTTGGATGCAGTTACTAGATGAGTGATTCTAAGCTCCTTACTTATGAAAGCAATGAGAGTATCAAAGGTTTGGACCAAAGCTGGCTCTTGGTCAGTTTTGATAACTGTGTCTTAAAGTCCTTTTCCATAAAGAATGAATCAGGGTTTATGGCAGATAACCATCCTCCCCGAGAGGACTTTGTATAATGCAAGTATTGCATAATCATGTTATTTGTATTCCTTGACAGCAGAATTTACAATGCCTCATTTAATGAGAAATTGAATGGAAGATGTGTTTGAAAAATTAATCCATTTTAATAATATATGGCACTGATATTGGCCATCTCTGGCAAAGCTTATACCTATAAACTAGGAGAGTGCAAATACCAATTACAATAAAAAATAATGAGATATGTATTATTTCCCTAAGAAAATTACTTTTAAAAATATGCATTTTGACATCCTCAAGATTAATTACACAATTATACAGTTCCAAAGTGTAATCAGTAAAATTCTAAGCAGCAGTGAGAGAGTAAGCATTCATATTTACTAAAAATTCGAAAACCTCACTTCTGATGAAATTTACATTACACAGTCATTGAAATTTAGAGAATATAGCTTTTCAATAAAAATATTTATCAATCTTCTATCCAGCAAGGTCTTGGGAGTAGGAGTAATTTAAGAGTAGCAAAGAAATAATGATTAGAACATTGCAAACTACACGGAGTCAAAACAAAGGCTGAATATCAAAAACACAGAAGAAACAAGGTTGTTTACCAAAAGGAGTCTGAACAAATAGACTTAAGGAAAAAACTCATTCCCAGAAATGTTTTTACTTTGCTTAATGAAAGGGCTGCTTTCAAAGGGCAGGCATTAAGGTGAATAAACTGGGGCAGAAAGCATAGGTGAGAAATTAGTGTTGAGGTTTGATAGTTTCCAACTGAGGCCCTTGTACTTCTGAAAATCCGAGCCAAAACGTAGATTCAGCCCAAGTAGAGTCAGAGAGTCTTGGAGCTCCCCTGCCACCCACATGACCCCTAGATTGTCCCAATGAGTGAATGATCATATCTCCTCCAGAGATGAAGCTCACCACATCACCCTGGAGCCAAATCCAAAGTCAGGCAGCTCTGATTATCAGAAAGTTTTTCATTACATCGGACAGAAACAAAATTCCCCTGCTCTTCTTCACCAAAGATCCTAGTTTGAACCCTTGGTATCACTGACAGCCGCCATTTTGTCCAAGGCTACCCTGCTGTTATTTAAAGGCAGTCAGCCACCATGCGCCCCTTACCTTCCTCATTTCCAGACTTCTGTTCTAGCTTAAATAACTCCAGTTGCTTACTCAAATGGAGTTTTTTCACATAGTCCCAGTAATGCTAGAATTCCTAGAGAACTAAGACCTTTCTTATCCATCCAGCTATCACTAAACCAGTTTGTGGCACATAGTATGCTTTCAATAAATGTTGTTCATATGAATTGTTTCATATTCTCCCAGTAACTGGGTCCCCTTCCTTTGATCTCACCTTTCATAAAATAAGATTCATTGACATTGGTCTGCCTCACCTTCAGACTTGGATAAAGGGTCAATAAGGCAATAAGGGCCTAAACATAGGCTTCTCACAGGGAGGATCAAAGATGTATAGGATCTGGGGAAGAGTGGTGAATTTCACCCCTGAGAGCATAAAAGCAAACATTGATCTTTCTGAAGGAGCCAGGGCAGAGAAAAGGACCAACAGTTTTTGTAAGCCCTTTGCAAGAACTTATACTTCCCTGAGTTTATAACTCTTTCCTCATATTTTCCCATAAGAGTTAACCCTTGGAACAAAATTCCTACGGCTTTATAAGTTTGGGCAGCAAGAAAAAGCCAAAGTATGGGCTCATATTGCTCTGTGCCTGCACATTACAGACGGGTGAAAACTCCTTTCCTCCTAAATAGAGGAGGGCGAACAGCCAATGGATATGAGGGAAACGGGCTGCCCCACGCCTAAGATGAATGAAAAAAAGAAGGGTAGAGAGCCTGACTTACCCATGGAAGGTACTCTGTTGCTTACCAAAAGAAACACTAGTGTGACTATTTCTGACAAAGAATCATATGGCATAGAAGTCACATATTACATCACATTATTATTTACATATTTCATGGGCATGTAAGTAGGATCCTGGGGCTTGTTTTAAATCAATCATCATGGCCTTCTAGGGTCCATGGAGGCTAGTGACTTAAAAAATCCAGGACAAATTGTTCTCCTTACTCTTAGCTGACTCACCTCAGGAGTGAGACTTCTTTCTCTCCTTCAACCTTCCCTCTAGGTGGGTTGATGATAAAGAGGTTTCTCTGTGCTAGGAGCCAAAACCTGGAGGCCTAAAAAGATTAAAGCCCCTTGCATAATGCTTCTCCTGGTGTAAGTCCCAAAACTCCAAAGGACATTGATCTGTTTGCCTAATCACCACATGTAAATGATAAGTCCTTCAAAAGTGGGCACCAAATCTTACTGTTCTTGAGCCATTTCTAGAACATGGAATGTCAATCAGCACTCAGCCTGTAACAGCCTCTGCTAGCTTCTTTAAGATTTTGTAGTTAAATAAAATGGCAGTAACTGAAACACGCAACACAGTATAAACATTAGGCATAATTACATCTGCATGTTGAATTACTTATAAAATTAAATACATTCTATGCTATTGATACCTGCTTATGAGGAATCTAGAATGCTGATATATATATGTATATATATGCACATATATGTATGTATGTATATATATATGATATTTACATATTCGTTTATTAAATAGTTCATGAAACATCAAAACCAATGTTGTGCATATGACGCAGCTAAGAAGTAAGGAGTAAGAAAAATCATAGCCATGCTTCCATAAATGTATCACATTGATATTTCAAAAGCAATGCAATCTTAACTGTTACAAAGCAGATGGTTTTATCCCATATACTCTGTGAGTTTTATGTTTCTGAATAGGTCTGTTGCAAATACCTAGTTTTAAAATACTGGTAAACCAGTGACACACAAGATAGCATGTGCTTTATCTAGATCATATATCAACCAATGCCTGCAACAAATACATGCAAATACACTATTTCAGATACTTCAAAATAGGCAACAGCAATTTAGTCTTAAAGTTTTTATTCATGCCATTGTCATATGCAAAAACTGGTGGTTAGCAGACAGTGAAAGGCTTGATACATACTAGATAAATGCTAAATCCATTCTAGATCAGGGTTGTGAACATCTGGATAAAACTATACTTGGCCGGAAAATGAGTCGCAGAATGTAAAATAGCCAAAATATTGACTTATTCCCCATCTGTTATTTTATGGAGAGGAACAAGAAGGGATTTTATTGCTTACACCAGCAAAATAATTTTAAGATTTTATGGAAAGACAAAAAGATAAGCCATCAAATGGAAGTTACATGATCAGAGTCTTTGCTAAGAAGATATTTTCAAAATAGGTCTCCTACTACCCCAGCCCACCCCCAATAAAATAGGCCTACATTTCTTGAAGATCCAGAATACCAAACATTCCAAATAAGGATGGCCTTGAGAATACAATCTTTAGAAGTCTTTAGAGTGGTAATCATATGCTTAGGACCCTGCTGAGGGATGATTTAATCTCATGTTGAACAGCTGTTTTGTGGGTTGGAAGAATATATTCCTTTAATGGCTAATCATCTATCTTGTGTGCTTTTTCAGAAGTAACCAAGACATCAAATAGAAACCCAGCAACCTGAGAAAATGATTAAACAGGTTTAGTCGCAGGTCAATGACATGAAGTCAAACATGGACACCAGAGATGAGCTCTGAACTTGAGCATCAAGATGACATGAGCCAAGTGTTCCAGTACCTCTTGTGTCCCAGGACTGTGGTGGGAAGAAATCATGACGGGGGCTAGGAACTGAACCACTTGAATTTTTACCTTGGTTCTGATGCCAAGAAGCTCTTTGATGTTAGCAAGTCCATTCATTTTCTGGGCCTCAGTTTTCCAAAATAGCAGAATGTATTCTTGCTGGCATCACTCAGTTTTTGTGAAACTCAAGCAACAATGTGGATGAAAGTATCGAGCACCTGTAATACATCACTGTATAACATAGAATGATGATTTGGCCCCAATTCTAAATAAGGGCATCAATTTTCCATATTTATAAAGCAATTGTAGACACCTCTAGATGAAGGGAGAGAAATAGATGAGAATCTCATTCTCCAATACTGCTGCAGGGAAATTGTTGAACCATGTGAAGTTTCAGCATACAGATTCTGGAATTGGTATTCAGGTTGCTATAATTCAACTTACAAGGGATTTATTTTCCTTCAGTTTCTTGGAATCACTTTTAGGCCATGTAAGTCAGATCTGCTTCTCTTGGGATGAAATTCTGGTATAAATCTCTCTGTTTACATAATGCTAAAATGCCTTCACATGCATTGATTTACCACAGGACAAAGTACGCAGTATGCAGAACGAGGATTCTTGTTCATATCCCACACATGAGAAAAAATAAAATTCAATTCATTTAAGTGAATTAAAATTAAATACCTTGGTGCCTTCTGGGTATACTGCTTGGTATTATTGGATAGAAAGGAACATAATACTGTCTATGACCATGATCTAGTTTGAAAAACAAGTAGCTAAATGTGCTATGTAGTAACTTACTTATTAAGTTTCTATTCTGTGAGTCAGAAAGGTAACATGCCTAACTGAAAGTTGCACAGAGAGTCCGTGATGAGTCATGACAAGGACCTGTATCTCCCAACTGCCAAGCTAGTGCTCTTTCTACTACTCCACATAGAGTTAATGCTCATTATATCTTTAACAGATGGCTTTGGAGCTATTTTTTTTTTTTTACATTGAAGAGATCTGTTACAGTTCATAAAATTGGATAATCCAAAAGCTAAGTAGTCATCAATAGTAGTAGAAGTGTGCAAAATTCAAACATGTTATTTTTTTGTTTATATCAGTAATAACCACTAACTATCAACCACAAATAAGGCTATGTCTAAGACCTTAAAGGATGAGTAAGATTTTCTACAAGCAAATAAATTTTTAGGAAAGCACATTAAAGAAGTGCATCTGGAGGTCAGATCTGCGCTGCTATTAAATGAGGAAGTGAATGCTTTGCCTGTTGCTCTCATTCCTAACTATGTGCTCATGCCTAGATATGGTGATATACAGGCTTCATGAATATGTATAAGCTGCCCCCAAATTTCTTAATAGCTATTATGCAACTATTTCAAAGACATTGATCAGGGTTTCTAGCAGCATTTATTCTTACAAAGTTTATATTTGTTCCCTGAGAACTTATATGTAATTATTTTGATGGACTTACCCTAGGGTCAATTATCTTTACATTATCTTACTATTACATAAATTTTTCATTCATTCCAAAACAGCACTGTCCTCATTTTTTCCATGTGAATTCGGAGTTTAGTTTGGATCATTTTCCTTCTCCTGTGGAAAAGTTCAGTCTTGAGGCCAAGAAACTCCTTGAGTAGTCCCAAAGACCCCATAACCCCACCATTACAGAAATTACCCTCCAGTCTGACTATAGGTTGACAGAAGTAGACAGACTTCCACTGATCCTGACCTATAACTTCCTGGTCTCAGGAGGTATCCTAAATAGGTCAGGGTCATTTTGGGAAAATAAAGCTTCAGTATATATACAAATACACATGTTATAAAGCAAAGTGTTTTTAAACAACTAAATATAGCTAGTAATAAGCTACTTTATGTCTCTCCTCCATTCCCTATAAAAATGCATTTTTCTTCTTTTTGAATTTGGTTGAATTGCATGATTATTTTTGGCTATGCAGATGCAACCTTTCCATTTTTTGCATATTTCCTCTCTTCTATGTAGAGGCAATGAGATTTAAAATCATCACTGGAACTGAATCTCTGACTAATAATATGACCTTGAGAAAGGGCTTGTTTCAGGACAGTTTAATATGGTCAGTCATCGAGGCCTTCCAAATGGGTCAATGGAAGCTAATGGACAAAAATCCAGGAGAACGGTTGGCTTCCACTTTCCCTTTCATAAACATATACTGACAGATTATAAAAACATTTTATATTTATATATAGTATTTATTATATATTATATTTTTACTTTTAACACACATACACACACACATATATATAATCTCTAAACCTCAAACACTAAATAGAATGAAAAGAAAAATAGCTAAATATATTAATATATTTCAAATATCTTAACACTTTATTCATGAAAAGATAAATAGAACTGATGAAAGATTATAATGAGTCACTCTGGGAAAGAGTGGCAATAACAGAAACAAAGGGCAAATTATAATAATTCCATGATTTAAATGGAAAAGGCTGCATTTAAACAATAAATTCTATTTTAGAAATACCAGGACCCTCACATTCACATTGTTTTGTTCTTTCTCTTCTCAGCAGGGCACTCCTGCTTACATTTATGAGTTGATTACTTCTAATTGCAATATGTCCATGCTGTGTGTCACATAGACACCTATTCTTACAATCACAGTGAAGGAAGAAACTCCCCACAAGGTAGTTTTAAAAAATTGTGTGTACACCAGGGGACAGCAATTCTGATGAGGCAGATGAGAGCATTCCTAATTTTTTATTTTATATATGAATAATTAGCTTCTTAATTTACATATAGAAATTCTGTCCCTATATGTCATTCCTATTCTATGCACAATGGTTTGTAGAAATAGAATCCGAAGAAAAGTTAGACTTCAGATTTATATGGAAGACACAACATTTTGGAGCAAATATAGTATTTAGTACATATGAGGATCCAAAAATGTCTTGTGTAAATCAGAGTCTATTTACTACAGACTTACATTGTCACTCCAAGGCTTTACGAGTCTCACAGAAGCACACTCTTCAAAGGCAGTGCCGATTAGCCTTGAACTACATTGAGTGGATGTGAGGGGGCGAGATCAGCTTCAAACTGGTAAATGTAGTCTTTATCATGAGCAGAAGAAGCCCATGGAAAAGCCATCTGCAGTCCTCCAAGTGTTGACAATGTTTGTGTGTTGGGAGAGGTGTTAGTGCAGGGCCCCAGTTCATAAACAATGATAGATGGGGATTGGAGTCAATATATGATTCAGAAATCATATACAATAGACATCATGATGATAGCAAGTTTGTCTTTGTCTTCACCTCACTGCTTGTGGCAATGAATTGCTAAGAACTGAGTCTAAACAAACAGCGTTCTGCATATTAATTACTGATTATAGAAATGGGAGTTTCTCCTTTGAAAATGTAACAAGATCAATTTCTTTAAAACGTAAGTGGAGGTAGGGCACCGAAGGAAAGTATCTGGATAATATGGGCTCAAAACAATTTATTTGAGAAACAATATTCAAGTAAAAGATAGGGAAACTCTCATTTCTCATAGCCATTCTCCCAGCAAAAGACACCTTTCTTCATCTTCAGGATGGCGGCCTGTTGGTGAGTCTCTTTCTGTTGTTAGGAAGGCTTTCATCCAATGCTTAACACATCAACAGGAGTGCTATCCTAGCAAGTATGGATTCTAATTCTGTGTTGACTCAACTCAATGGGTATGCAAAGCATTGTTACCGAGGCTTCATCAACTTATCTGCATATTTGTTTAAGTGAGTAGTGGCAGTTTCTTGCAGAGATTTGGTGAGAAATAGAACTGAGGTGTGTGAAGCCCCAGGCACAATCTTGGCACTTAAGAGGCAGTGGCTGGGAAATGTGTGCCTCAAACAATTCTTACCTGTTGTTGTTGCTATTCCTTAAGTGACACGGTAAAAACAAATATTAATAGATGATAAATTCTATTGATAAAATAATAAATGGGTGTTTGACATAAATCGTGATTTGATTATTGCCTTACCCTTTGACCAAAAATAATCCAGTTCAACGTTAAATAATCTCACATATTTTTGTAGCAGTTCATAGATTCCAGGAATATTACCTCACTTGAAAAACCAAGAAAATAGAGCAAGTATTGATATCTCTAGGTTATAGACAAGTAAATAAAGGCTTCAGAGAGGGTGATTTGCTCATGGTCATATAGGTAACAGAAGGCCAACATGAGGCTAAAACTTGGGTATCTGGACTCCAATATAGAGATATTTATTTGGACTATGATGACTAATTTTCTGGCCTGATATCCACATTTCTTGTTCTTGACTGTATGTAAAAAACAAAGATTAAGTGTAATAACCATATTCCCCAATGTGAGATAAAAAGACCTTGGACTCAACAGTTTAATTCACATCAATAAATCATGACATATGCACATGTGTGCACATGAGCACACACACACACACATTTTACCTTAATATAGTAAGGTAATAAAAGAGATTAGTTATTTTAATTTAGTTTTCACTTGATGATTTTTGTTAAAGCATAAAGGTGATTTCTTATGTGATATCTTATTCCAATGCCAAATGACATTACTTATTAGTGACATTTTATAAGACATGGGCTCATTTGCATTAGAAGCTGCTACAGCCCAGGCAAAATTGGAAATAGAATACATCTTCCATAAAAAGAAAGGTCACAATTGGTTATTCACCAGAGGGATTTAAATTTTTTAATACCACAGTACAGTTAAGGTGACAGTGGAACGTTACAGGTGTGAGACAAACGAATTCACTTTACCATGCAGCATTTAGAAAGAAAATGAGGAAATAGCTCTGTGGCAAATTCAGTGGGGGGGCTTATCACTCCTCCTCACCAAGTAGAATAAATTTATTATTCATGCTATGTTATTTACTTCTCAAAATCTAGCACACAGGACTGTTGCTGAGACCCAAACTAGAAAAAGGGGCTGAAGGTAAGTGGATACTATGCTATAAATCATTTTGGAGCACAGATGAGTTATGTGTCCTATTTTTTTAAGTTAGTTGGTTAGGGTTCAGGGCGTTATAAGTTTATAGGGTTTATTTTGTTGATGTTCCTTCAAAATAATATTTTAGCCAGAGAGTAAAACTTAGTTATTTTCTTGAGAGAATAGTCCTGGAAATATTCTTTTTTCAGTTGCTATTCATTGTTTTGTTTTTGTGTTACATCATGTATTGCAAACACATGGTCAAAAGTATTGTGCAGAGATTGATGGCAAAGATGTGTACATGCTAACAAGACAAAATCAGCAGGTGCATGAGTTTTTCTGTTGAGTCACTAAGCAGATCTAACTATTCAGACTTGGACTCTATTCATAGACCATTCCATAATGACTATCCTGCTACCATATAAATGAATCTACTTTTATCCAACCCACAGAGAATTTGCTTAAAAATGACCAATGATGGTTGGAGATTGTTGTCTACCTTAGGAGTTCAAAGCCATCATTCTCTAAGTTTGGGACTTGTAATTAATGTCTGCAGAGAGATTATTTTGCTCCTTATCTAGAGAAAGCATAAAGTAAAGAAAATGTGAATTCATAAATACAAACATACACACACAGTCATAAATACATCCCATGAGACAAGAGAGTAAATTTTTAGTAACTATGATTTATAGCTATATTTTGTCTATGAGCTTATGGTAACAGATGGTGAGAGGAAATAGAAAATCAGCGTGCACATTCATGTTTTTAAAAAGAGAAATGACATTAAATCAAGAAATTCAGAATGAGTGACCCATTTAAAATGTACTCATCTAAGTTTCTATGGAGGCATGTTAATTATCATAATATATCTTCCCTAAGGGGAAAAATGGGATGACTTCAGTGAGATCCTCATGGTGAAATTATTTATATTTAACTGCAAGATATATGAACTCCACAAGCCAACCTGAAAAATACTCTTGCATCTCTCCAGCCTTTCCTGACTGCTGCTAGTCCGTGAACATGGACTCTTGAATAAGTGGTCTCACATCAGGAGCCTGGTGATTACTAGCCTTCCGTTATTGGCCAGGCTGTCACTATTCCCAGCAAGAATGACGTACTGCTTCACAAAGGTCAGATCTAAACTCCTTGACAAGAATCAGTCCCTATGAAAATACTTCACGTTCTGTAGACTTTCAAAGTAAAATGTATGCATTGCAAATCCTATCACAATGTCTGTTTTACTATTAGCTATTTTTATTTATGTGTCAATAAACCAATAGTTGTTCTTAAATATCTAGTGGCTTCAAGTAAAAAAGAATTCCAAAAAATATATGAAACTCGAGTTATTTCTTCTCTCCCATGACACTTGTAATTTCTTGTAATCCATACAAATGATTTGAGAATCCAAATAACATAATTTATAAAAGGAGAAAATGCTGAATATACACTCAGCAATTACTGATTGCAAATACGAGAGCTCCTCAATATGTATCTATCTGCAAAATTAGATAATAGTGTAAGGTCAGTTGGTTGAAAGGGAGTCCGGCTGGGCAAGAGCTATGTACTGAGAGGAAATGGGCTTGTCGTGGAGTGGCCACAGTGAGGAAGGATCCCAGGACCACAGTCTAACAAGTCAAAGGATCAAGATGGAAAGTTCAATATATGTAGCTGGTAGATCTGTCTCTTTTTCTCTCTCAATTATGAAAATGTATACATTTCCTCCACCAGATCCAAGAGGAACCAAGATAAAGTAGAGTTAAAACTACTGAGCCACAGAGCATATAGTGTGATAGAAAAAGCATGAAGTAGCAGGAAAAAGTCTTCCTTATTGGCCCAAAAGGAAGTTAAAATCCCTGTACGTGACCTACGCAAAGACTTCCTAGATTAGCGACAGCCCCGCCTGCTACTGATATCTCAAAGCTGAACTCTCTACCCTTGTAGACAAGACGAAACCTTCATTTTGGGGGCCAATAAGAAGGAGAAACATGGGTCCTAACATGTTTAACTTCATAAATAACAGGAATATAGTAAACCACAACTGGTTTGGGTCTGGCCCCTCCAGGCCTCCTCAGCACGTGCCTACTTTCACTGAGTTTCTGAATATAGGAGGAGGGAACATGCAGCCACTCGGTGAGTGACCTTGATGGAGAGCTTCAAACTGAACCTGATGTCTTAGGACAAGTCCAGCCCACAGAGAGGGAAGATTGTGCCCCCCACCCCCCACCATTCCAGTCAGGCTCCTCTGAATCCTCTTCCCAATGAGGCCTCAACTTTTGGAATTCTGTGTTCTTTGCATCACTCAGTTTTAGCAAGAATCCCATTAAGTTGGTGTAGCCAGAATCCCCCACCCTCAGTATTTGATTATCCTAACCTGGGTTCAGCCAGAATCCTGTTAGCTCTGTTCCCCCTACATCACTGCTGATATTTCCTCTTAGTCATTTTCCACTCACTGACCCTCACGATGCTCCGTGGCTATACATTCCCATGTTTCCTAGTTGTATTCAGGGTTCAGCCTAATCTCTCTCCTCTACTGCAAAGCCCACCACAGTAGTCCCTATGCCCATTGCAATAGTCCTGAATAAAGTCTGCGTTACTGTCTTAACAAGTGTCATGAATCATTTTTTCTTTGACATCTTTACATTAAAGCTTTGACCCTTCCATCCTCCATGGGAGAAAGCAATAAGAACTTAGCTGCCTACCAGTGACTTCTCTAGGGCTTTATAACCCAGGTCCTCACAGCTGCAGCCCTATCATTGAGCCCAGCAACCCAAAGATCAAGACTTTGGAAGACAAAGCATCTGGATCTACCCAAAGGCAGTTAGAATATTTGACACTATTAACATGTTAGACTAGAAAATCTTGGACAGATCGCTTATCCAAGCACAGATTACACTTTTTTTAAAAAGACCCAAAAAGAACATGAGAAGATTGAAATATGAAATGCAACACAATTGTGTGTAAATCTCTGTGATCAGTGGAATATGGTGGAAACGAAGGTAGTAATCTTTTTGAGCATCAATCTTCAGCCAACAACACGTTTCCAATAATTGTTAACTAAATCCGTGGATTATCATATCCCAAAATAAGGAGATTTTTTCCTAGGCAGATCTGTCACACTCTTGCAAAGAAATCCCTTGTTCCATAAAATTGTTTATCTATGAAAACAGACCTTGTTTTTTTTTTTTAATTTTTTTCATGTTTTATTTATTTTGAGAGAGAGAGAGAGAGAGAGAGAGAGAGAGAGAGAGAGAGAACATGAGCAGGGGAGAGACAAAGGGAGAGGGAGACACAGAATCCAAAGACAGGCTCCAGGCTCGGAGCTAGCTGTCAGCACAGATCTCGAAGCCGGGCTCGAACTCACAAACTGCGAGATCATGACCTGAGCCGAAGTCTGACGCTTAACCAACTGAGCCACCCAGGCACCCTGAAAATAGACCTTGTTTTAAGCAAACCTCCCTCAAAAACCATAATATAAATACTCTCTGTGATAGTCATTTTAGAGAAATATTGAGCACAGGCTTCATAGTGATGGGAGTTAATGAAATTATACCTTTAGCACAATAAATTTTTCAAATGATTCTGATACGTTGAATTTTAAAACAACCATCCTCAAGCAATTATAATTATAAAAGTTTTGGCTAAGTATTATTAATGTGTATAGTTCTCAAGCACTATATTGAGAAAGAAAAAAAAGGAGTGGTATAAATATAAATGTATGTACAGATAAACTATATATCTATATTAATAAATCCATGATAAACTCAGGATTTGAGGATTTTCTAATGCTACTTAATAAACTATTCTGTGCTAAATAATCACATGAGAAGAGTCGGTAGCACTGATTAAAATACAAAGATAAAAATCATGGAAACTAGACAAATCCTCTGGAATCTTTCTAAGAAGTTTCATGACTCTGAAAGGTAGATTTTTGTTATCCCCAAGTTCACATAAAATGTGTAGTTTAGCCCTTTACATAACGTGGGAGCTAGACCAGGCCACAAAGCCTTGTGTGGGTTCATAACTTGATGATATTAATGTCCTGACGTGCTCTACTCAGGACACAGGACCTGAGCCAGTCTCACTACGTAACAATTAGGGGTGGCACTGGGGCTTCTCGTTGAAAGGGGTGAGAAAAATCTCAAATGCAGGTGAAGTGATACCTTTATACAAGCTGCCAGGAGACTAGGAATGACCCCACCCTTCTGCTCAGTCTGTCTCCTTCACGTCACCAACATGGCATCAAAAGACCTAAGTGTGGACTAAGGCCCAGGGAATCAGTAAAAACAGACATAAAATTGTTAGATGGTGAGCAGTGAACACTGAGGAAGAGAGAGATCCTACTCAAAATGAAAATAAATTAATTTAAAAAAAATTTTATTTATTTATTTTTGAGAGAGAAAAAGAGCTGTGGAGGGACAGAGGGGGAGAGAGAGGGAGAGAGACAGAGAGAGAGAGAGAGAGAACTCCAAGCAGGTTCTACAATGTCAGCATGGAGCCTAACACGGGACTTGAACTCACAAACCCTGAGATCATGACCTGAGCTGAAATCAAGAACCGGACACTTAACTGACTGAACAAATCAAAAAATTTTAAATTTTGTGGGGAAAGATACCCAACAACATTAACAATTGGAACATTCATTTACTCCAGAGGTAGTAAATTTTATGGAATAACCTAATTAATACTATGAGAGAAATGTTTGGAATGTTCCCTTAAATGGAACAAAAAGTGTGAAAGAAAAGCAGACAGAAATAAAACAAGAACATGCAGATAAATAACCCATTCAAAAGCCTGGAAATGAAAAATATGTATGTAAATAGAAGTCAGTAAGTGGGATAAACTGTAGACTAAACACAAAGAATGAGTGAATCCAAAGACAATGCTGATAAATCCATCCAGAGTTGGCATCAGAGACCAAGAGAAGATTAAAGTGCAGAATCTCATTAAAGGAAGGCCTGGAGAGAGGAAGATGGCGGCCTAGGAGGACTCTGGGCTCACCGTGCGTCCTGCTGATCACTTAGATTCCACCTACACCTGCCTAAATAACCCAGAAAACCGCCAGAAGACTAGCAGAACGGAGTCTCTGGAGCCAAGCGCAGACGAGAGGCCCCACGGAAGAGGGTAGGAAGGGCGGAGAGGCGGTGCGCGCTGCACGGACTGGCGGGAGGGAGCCGGGGCGGGGGCAGCCTGCCGGCCAAGCAGAGCCCCCGAGTCTGGCTGGCAAAAGCTGAGGGGCCGGACGGAGTGTGTTCTGAGAGCAAGCGGGACTTGACATCTGGAAGGTTATAAGCTAACAGCTCTGCCCGGAGAACGGGAGGGCTGGAGGACAATGGGAGGGAGAGTTGTTGAGCCCTGGATGACAGAGCTCAGCTTGGCAGAGAACAAAGGCGCTCGCCAGCGCCATCTCCCCCGCCCATCCCCCAGCCAAAATCCCAAAGGGAACCAGTTCCTGCCAGGGAACTTGCTCGCTCCGCGAAAACACCCAACGCTGTGCTTCTGTGGAGCCACCCCTCCGGCAGCGGGTCTGACTCCCTCCCACTGCCACAGGGCCCCTCCTGAAGTGGATCACCTAAGGAGAAGCGAGCTAAGCCTGCCCCTCCTGCCCCTGTGCACCTTGCCTACCCACCCCAGCTAATACGCCAGATCCCCAGCACCACAAGCTTGGCAGTGTGCAAGTAGTCCAGACGGGCCACGCCACCCCACAGTGAATCCCGCCCCTAGGAGAGGGGAAGAGAAGGCACACACCAGTCTGACTGTGGCCCCAGCGGTGGGCTGGGGGCAGACATCAGGTCTGACTGCGGCCCGCCCACCAACTCCAGTTATACACCACAGCACAGGGGAAGTGCCCTGCAGGTCCACACCACTCCAGGGACTATCCAAAATGACCAAACGGAAGAATTCCCCTCAAAAGAATCTCCAGGAAATAACAACAGCTAATGAACTGATCAAAAAGGATTTAAATCATATAACAGAAAGTGAATTTAGAATAATAGTCATAAAATTAATCGCTGGGCTTGAAAACAGTATACAGGACAGCAGAGAATCTCTTGCTACAGAGATCAAGGGATAAGGAACAGTCAGGAGGAGCTGAAAACCGCTTTAAACGAGATGCAAAATAAAATGGAAACGTCCACGGCTCGGATTAAAGAGGCAGAGGAGAGAATAGGTGAACTAGAAGATAAAATTATGGAAAAAGAGGAAGCTGAGAAAAAGAGAGATAAAAAAAAAATCCAGGAGTATGAGGGGAAAATTAGAGAACTAAGTGATACACTAAAAAGAAATAATATACGCATAATTGGTATCCCAGAGGAGGAAGAGAGAGGGAAAGGTGCTGAAGGCGTACTTGAAGAAATAATAGCTGAGGACTTCCCTGAACTGGGGAAGGAAAAAGGCACTGAAATCCAAGAGGCACAGAGAACTCCCTTCAGACGTAACTTGAATCGATCTTCTGCACGACATATCATAGTGAAACTGGCAAAATACAAGGATAAAGAGAAAATTCTGAAAGCAGCAAGGGATAAACGTGCCCTCACATATAAAGGGAGACCTATAAGACTCGTGACTGATCTCTCTTTTGAAACTTGGCAGGCCAGAAAGGATTGGCACGAGATCTTCAATGTGATGAACAGAAAAAATATGCAGCCAAGAATCCTTTATCCAGCAAGTCTGTCATTTAGAATAGAAGGAGAGATAAAGGTCTTCCCGAACAAACAAAAACTGAAGGAATTCGTCACCACTAAACCAGCCCTACAAGAGATCCTAAGGGGAATCCTGTGAGACAAAGTACCAGAGACATCGCTACAAGCATAAAACATACAGACATCACAATGACTCTAAACCCGTATCTTTCTATAATAACACTGAATGTAAATGGACTAAATGCGCCAACCAAAAGACATAGGGTATCAGGATGGATAAAAAAACAAGACCCATCTATTTGCTGTCTACAAAGACTCATTTTAGACCTGAGGAAACCTTTAGATTGAGAGTGAGGGGATGGAGAACTATTTATCATGCTACTGGAAGCCAAAAGAAAGCTGGAGTAGCCACACTTATATCTGACAAACTAGACTTTAAATTAAAGGCTGTAACAAGAGATGAAGAAGGGCATTATATAATAATTATAGAGTCTATCCATCAGGAAGAGCTAACAGTTATAAATGTCTATGCGCCGAATACGGGAGCCCCCAAATATATAAAACAATTACTCATAAACATAAGCAACCTTATTGATAAGAATGTGGTAATTGCAGGGGACTTTAACACCCCACTTACAGAAATGGATAGATCATCTAGATACATGGTCAATAAAGAAACAAGGGCCCTGAATGATACATTGGATCAGACGGACTTGACAGATATATTTAGAACTCTGCATCCCAAAGCAACAGAATATACTTTCTTCTCAAGTGCACATGGAACATTCTCCAAGATAGATCATATACTGGGTCACAAAACAGCCCTTCATAAGTTTACAAGAATTGAAATTATACCATGCATACTTTCAGACCACAATGCTATGAAGCTTGAAATCAACCACAGGAAAAAGTCTGGAAAACATCCAAAAGCATGGAGGTTAAAGAACACCCTACTAAAGAATGAATGGGTCAACCAGGCAATTAGAGAAGAAATTTAAAAATATATGAAAACAAACGAAAATGAAAATACAACAATCCAAACGCTTTGGGATGCAGCGAAGGCAGTCCTGAGAGGAAAATACATTGCAATCCAGGCCTATCTCAAGAAACAAGAAAAATCCCAAATACAAACTCTAACAGCACACCTAAAGGAAATAGAATCAGAACAGCAAAGGCAGCCTAAACCCAGCAGAAGAAGAGAAATAATAAAGATCAGAGCAGAAATAAACAATATAGAATCTAAAAAAACTGTAGAGCAGATCAATGAAACCAAGAGTTGGTTTTTTGAAAAAATAAACAAAATTGACAAACCTCTAGCCAGGCTTCTCAAAAAGAAAAGGGAGATGACCCAAATAGATAAAATCATGAATGAAAATGGAATTATTGCAACCAATCCCTCAGAGATACAAGCAATTATCAGGGAATACTATGAAAAATTTTATGCCAACAAATTGGACAACCTGGAAGAAATGGACAAATTCCTAAACACCCACACTCTTCCAAAACTCAATCAGGAGGAAATAGAAAGCTTGAACAGACCCATAACCAGCGAAGAAATTGAATCGCTTATCAAAAATCTCCCAACAAATAAGAGTCCAGGACCAGATGGCTTCCCAGGGGAGTTCTACCAGATGTTTAAAGCAGAGATAATACCTATCCTTCTCAAACTATTCCAAGAAATAGAAAGGGAAGGAAAACTTCCAGACTCATTCTATGAAGCCAGTATTACTTTGATTCCTAAACCAGACAGAAGCCCAGTAAAACAAGAGAACTACAGGCCAATATCCCTGATGAATATGGATGCAAAAATTCTCAATAAGATACTAGCAAATCGAATTCAACAGCATATAAAAAGAATTATTCACCATGATCAAGTGGGATTCATTCCTGGGATGCAGGGCTGGTTCAACATTCGCAAATCAATCAACGTGATACATCACATTAATAAAAGAAAAGATAAGAACCATATGATCCTATCAATCGATGCAGAAAAGGCCTTTGACAAAACCCAGCACCATTTCTTAATAAAAACCCTTGAGAAAGTCGGGATAGAAGGAACATACTTAAAGATCAGAAAAGCCATTTATGAAAAGCCCACAGCTAACATCATCCTCAATGGGGAAAAACTGAGAGCTTATTCCCTGAGATCAGGAACACGACAGGGATGCCTACTCTCACCGCTGTTGTTTAACATAGTGTTGGAAGTTCTAGCATCAGCAATCAGACAACAAAAGGAAATCAAAGGCATCAAAATTGGCAAAGATGAAGTCAAGCTTTCACTTTTTGCAGATGACATGATACTATACATGGAAAATCCGATAGACTCCACCAAAAGTCTGCTAGAACTGATACATGAATTTAGCAAAGTTGCAGGATACAAAATCAATGTACAGAAATCAGTTGCATTCTTATACACTAACAATGAAGCAACAGAAAGACAAATAAAGAAACTGATCCCATTCACAATTGCACCAAGAAGCATAAAATACCTAGGAATAAATCTAACCAAAGATGTACAAGATCTGTATGCTGAAAACTATAGAAAGCTTATGAAGGTAATTGAAGAAGATATAAAGAAATGGAAAGACATTCCCTGCTCATGGATTGGAAGAACGAATATTGTCAAAATGTCAATACTACCCAAAGCTATCTACACATTCAATGCAATCCCAATCAAAATTGCACCAGCATTCTTCTTGAAACTAGAACAAGCAATCCTAAAATTCAAATGGAACCACAAAAGGCCCCGAATAGCCAAAGTAATTTTGAAGAAGAAGACCAAAGCAGGAGGCATCACAATCCCAGACTTTAGCCTCTACTACAAAGCTGTCATCATCAAGACAGCATGGTATTGGCACAAAAACAGACACATAGACCAATGGAATAGAATAGAAACCCCAGAACTAGACCCACAAACGTACGGCCAACTCATCTTTGACAAAGCAGGAAAGAACATCCAATGGAAAAAAGACAGTCTCTTTAATAAATGGTGCTGGGAGAACTGGACAGCAACATGCAGAAGGTTGAAACTAGACCACTTTCTCACACCATTCACAAAAATAAACTCAAAATGGATAAAGGACCTGAATGTGAGACAGGAAATCATCAAAACCCTAGAGGAGAAAGCAGGAAAAGACCTCTCTGACCTCAGCCGTAGCAATCTCTTACTCGACACATCCCCAAAGTCAAGGGAATTAAAAGCAAAAATGAATTACTGGGACCTTATGAAGATAAAAAGCTTCTGCACAGCAAAGGAAACAACCAACAAAACTAAAAGGCAACCAACGAAATGGGAAAAGATATTTGCAAATGACATATCGGACAAAGGGCTAGTATCCAAAATCTATAAAGAGCTCACCAAACTCCACACCCAAAAAACAAATAACCCAGTGAAGAAATGGGCAGAAAACATGAATAGACACTTCTCTAAAGAAGACATCCGGATGGCCAACAGGCACATGAAAAGATGCTCAACGTCGCTCCTTATCAGGGAAATACAAATCAAAACCACACTCAGATATCACCTCACGCCAGTCAGAGTGGCCAAAATGAACAAATCAGGAGACTATAGATGCTGGAGAGGATGTGGAGAAACGGGAACCCTCTTGCACTGTTGGTGGGAATGCAAATTGGTGCAGCCACTCTGGAAAACAGTGTGGAGGTTCCTCAAAAAATTAAAAATAGATCTACCTTATGACCCAGCAATAGCACTGCTAGGAATTTACCCAAGGGATACAGGAGTGCTGATGCATAGGGGCACTTGTACCCCAATGTTTATAGCAGCACTCTCAACAATAGCCAAATTATGGAAAGAACCTAAATGTCCATCAACTGATGAATGGATAAAGAAATTGTGGTTTATATACACAATGGAGTACTACAGGGCAATGAGAAAGAACGAAATATGGCCCTTTGTAGCAACGTGGATGGAACTGGAGAGTGTGATGCTAAGTGAAATAAGCCATACAGAGAAAGACAGATACCATATGGTTTCACTCTTATGTGGATCCTTAGAAACTTGACAGAAACCCATGGGGGAGGGGAAGGGAAAAAAAAAAAAAGAGGTTAGAGTAGGAGACAGCCAAAGCATGAGAGACTCTTAAAAACTGAGAACAAACTGAGGGTTGATGGGGGGTGGGAGGGAGGGGAGGGTGGGTGATGGGTATTGGGGAGGGCACCTTTTGGGATGAGCACTGGGTGTGGTATGGAAACAATTTTGACAATAAATTTCATATATTGAAAAAAAATTAAATTAAATTAAATTTTTTAAAAAAAGTGCAGAATCTCTAGCCGACTTAGGAATGCTTGTGCTGCTGTTCCCCTCAACTTTCATTTCATGCCCCTACATCACCTGCACTGTGCTCACCACTGTCCCTGCTAAATTCACACTGAATCCTTGAAGACTGAAGAGCTCTAAGGACAGAAAAAACATCCCTTGCTTTTCACACATGTTCCATCAGCTAGAAGGTTCTAGAAGAGAATGTGGGTCGCTGTGGATGCCCAAGCTGAGCAAGAGGACAGAGAGAAGACACTAGTGCCCCTGTTAAGAGAGGCATCCTAGAGGAGAGACCTGGGCTCCTTAGACGCAGGTGGGATTAGGAGTGTTAGGGGACATCGTGTCCAACATCTAGCACCTGCCCTTCTCAGCTGGTGGGTTTAAGTTTAGGTAGACAAAGGTGATGCTGTCCTATAAGAGTTAAGTAGTCAGACTTCACTTAAAGAGGGAGTCTTTCTTTAGCATGCTTTTACAAATGTCTTATTTCTTATCCTGTAGCTAACCTGATCATGCCTTGCTCTGGGTGATGGCATTAGGATCTCTCTGGCAGGGCCTGACCAACAAGCCTTTCTCCTCCCAGAAGGATATTAGTGGCTCCTCAAATATTTTCTTTTCTCCTTTTCTTAGTCCAGGTAACAGGGAGCCTCAGTAACATGTCAGGACATCAGCAGTTTGGCAGTAAACTACTGGCTACACTTCGATAGGCCTGTTGCCACTCTATTTCATGGGGTAGCGTGGTTTCACAGAAAGTACTGTGAACCAACAAAAGTCCTGAGATCTGGTCCCAGGTCCCATACACACCCAGTGAGACCTTGGTGGAATCGCTCTTTGCCTTTAGACTCATTTTCCTGCTCTGTAAAATGAACAATGAATTAAATCATTCCTAATGATCTCTCTTTCTACCAGCTCCCTGAGGCTTCGCCAATAAAAAAGTAATGTTCGTTGATGAAACACCTTTGGTGTTACATTATTCAATTAATTTCAATTTGCTCAACTTAAATGGCGATGACATCTTTCTCATACAACTGGGGTAAGAACTAAGTCAGGTAATTAACTAAGGCGCCTGCCTAGAACATAGGAGGTGTTCCATAAAATGGTAGGTTTTACTGTTTGCACTTATTCATAATGATAAAGAGAATTAAAATTTCATTTCAAGAAGTTGTGGCAGGGGTTTTCCTAGTCATTTTGAAAGAAGAGATACTGTAGATTGACAGAAACTCTAAAATTAAAGAAAAAAGACCTCAGGGGCACCTGGATTGCTCAGTTGTTTAACTGTCCAACTCTTGATTTTGGCTCAGCTCATGATCTCAGTTCCTGAGATCAAGCTCTGTGTCAGGCTCTGTGCCTGCTTCCAATTCTCTCTCTCCCTCTCTAGCTGTCCCTCCTCCACTCGCACGTGTGTGCTCTCTCTCTCTCTCTCTCTCTCTCTCTCTCTCTCTGTGTCTCTCAAAATAAATAAATAAACTAAAATATATATATACAAAAAACCCGGAGACTTTTAATTACAAAGAACAAATAGGGCAGTGCCAGCCCTGTTGGGGAGTGGGGAGGGACATGAAAAAAATGTGGCAAGAGTTTCCAAGTGGCTCAGATTCAAGAAACATGTCAAAGAGCCCTGAACTGAGATTCTTAGAGACACCATAAGTTGGGGGTAGGGGGTAGGGTTGCCCCTCTAAGGTCAGGTTTTTAGGCTTCCCGCAGAGAATCTTTTTGTGTTGTCTGTCTATCCCTTGTATCTGTATTTCTCCCAGGATACATGTGTATATACGTCCACATAACATATACTATTTATATATGAATATATAAATATTATATACAATATTATAAAAATATTCATTAATAGAAATATGTAATTTTCCCTTTTCTCTATCTTCAAAATTCCTATATTTCTACCTGTCCCCAACGTTTCTAAATCCAGTCTCTTCCAGCTCTGAGTTGGCTGATTTCTTTGGCTGCAATCTGTGGATATGAGTGAAATAAATTAGCACAGCTATGTTAGGAAGAAAATTATTTCACAACTATAGAGCAACACTTTTCCCTCAAAGCTGTCTCTACTACCCTGTCTCCTGCCAAAGCAAAAACAACACAAGCACATACAAAACCTCACGCTTCGCTTCAGTAAAAATAGAAATAGGCTGCACAATGATTATACATAGTAAAATTTCTTGCGTTTGTGGTTTATTCATTGTGCTATAAATGTTCTTTCTTCAATAGTCAAAATACTTCTTTATTTACCCCACCGGAAAAAAAAAAACATAAAAGGCTAATTATGTCTGGATTATACAGCAGAAGCTGTGGGCCATCTAATTTTATTTGTAAGCCTAAAATAAGAAATAAAGTCCACATGAGATGTCCACACATCTCAGGCTAGGATTCTTTGATCTTTGTACATTGGATTCTACATACTCACACTAGAAATAAAGTATCTTATAAATAAATATCAATCCCTGTCTCCTTGAATGTTTAAGTGAGCTGCTCTCTGCTGTCTGCTTTCTTCATTTGCAAAGAGAAGAAAAGTGGATATTTTTTAGTATCCATTATGATACTTTCTCAAACCTAGGGCACAAGTCTTTCTTTTCACATTTTCCTGTTTCTAAAGTCAGAAAGTATCTTTACAACCAATCTATACATTTAAAGTCCCCTTTCATCTCCTTGCAAATTAATAAATCTGATTGTCATATAATCTATGATACTTTATAATATTAAAATGCATATTACAACAAAAATTGTCACATAGGTGATTTTACTTCTGAAACAAGTATATGTATCCTCATTTTACAGAAAGAGGAACTGAGATACATTATGCTTCATTAACTTACCCAAGGTCACAAAACCAATATGAGGACATATTTCACTAAAACCCACTTCTGCCTGATTCCTATTGCAGATGTATTACATTATAAAGTGGAGAGAGCTGTAGAATAGATGTCTTCCAGAATACTGCAGCTGGGAAGTCAGCCCTCTAAAAATAAGAGGTCCTATTCCCCACCATTTTTCTTTGCTCTCCCCATGTTTAAGTCACACGATTATGAAGGCTGAAAAGTCCCATAATCTGCCATCTGCAGACTGGAGAACCAAGAAAGCCAGTGGTATAATTTATTCGAGTTCAAAGGCCTAAGAGCCAGGAGTGCCAATGTCCAAGGTCAGGAGAAGTTGGATGCCCCAGCTCAAGCAAAGAGAGCAAATTCACCCTTCTTCCCCCTTTTCATTCTAGTCAAGCCTTCAGAAGACTGGATGATGCCCACCAACATTAATGAAGTTGATTTTCTTTATCCAGTCTACCAATTCAAATGCTAACCCCTTCCAGAAACACTCTCAGACACCCAGAAATAATTTTTTTCTGGGTAAATAATATTTACCAACTATCTGGGTATTCTTTGGCTCAGTCAACTTGACATGTAAAGTTAACCATCACATCCCATTTCTCAAATTAGTTGGAATAACTATAAAATGTATTCAAAGGGAATACAATTCATTCTCTAAGATAATTCACTATCACCAAGTCAAAATATTTGTTTAACGGTTGGCTATTTTATTATTTATTTATTTTTAATTGATTAGTGAGACATCTGAGTGGCCAATGATCACAAAACTTCTGGAGAATAAACACCACCCTGCTGCTGCGGAATGCTGTGGCAGGCCCCGACAGTTTCCTTTGACTAGTTTAGACTCTCTTGGTAAGGAAGTAAGTGATAACATCGCACCATATTCCAGACACTGAGAAGATGGAACAACATCTGTTCAATCTTATGGCTCAGTCCTATTTGGGTGCAAGCTGTTTCCCACAGGCAGCTGCCCTTATCACTCAAGTCTTTTCCCTGAAATCAACAAAACCCATAAACATTCCCCCAAAAGGCTCATTTAGTTCCTGCTGATGCTACTACCAAAGCACAGTGTGCATTAATTGACTTCATTAATTGAGTAATCATAGGAATGGAATGTCAATAACACACACAGGTTTTGTGGAATAAAATTGTTTAATACTAGAGATCTCAGTTTTTCCTTACTCACAACAGAAGGATGTGAGGCACATTTGCAGTCTGTGAATGCAGTTTTGCAAGCTGTCCCAGAAGAACCCAAATTTGAAGAAGGACCTTCTCCCTACAAGCATTAGGTTTTATAAAAAAAATTTTTTGATGGATTTGGAGCCACTTAGCATGATAAATAATTAGCTGACAGTTGTAAATTTATTTGCCCTACGTGTACACCAACAAAATGTCACTTAAATACTTTAAAAGATCTTGTCCAATTCCAATATTTATAGGGTAATCTAAAAATGAGAAGAAATTCAACTAAGCTCTTCAATTAAATGTTTGTAGGTCCTGGGTACATGTCATCAAAGACATGGGGGTGCAGGTAGGAGCATAAATTGAGAGCATTTAGTATTCCAAGGCCCTAAGAACGGGTCTGTTCATTCCTAAAGACAGCCAAGTTTCAAGGCTGAAAATCGTCCTGGAAGAGATTATTGTATTGATTCACAATAAGAGAAAAACAAAAAACAAAAAACAAAAACCTTTTCCTGAGGCTGTGGTGTACAGAAGGACTGAGCACTAAGCAATTGGGATAGGTTAGCAGAAGGGAAGAAAAGTAGGAAGAGGAGAAATGGCACAGGGGACCAGCTAGAGCTATAGTGATAATGCCAGAAGGTTACCTGCTGTTCTTGAGGCAACCATGTTACCTGTTGATCTTGAGGCAGAGACATAAGGACTCTTACTGTCCTCTTCCCCACAGGGCCAGACTCTGTAGCAGTCCATTGACAGGGACAAAATTGAGGTCTGGAGAATAGCATGAATGAAGGGTCATTCTCTACCCAGAGAATTGGTCTATCAACACAGTCAGTCTGACTAATGTCAATAGTCAATATTCACCAGTCAGTGAATACCCTAGACGTTGAGCTAGCACTGAGTGTTATCTGTTCAGTTTTCTAAAACCAGATGCTCAGGCCTATGGAGATTAATCAACATTACTGTCATCAGACCTGCTTGTCATACTCATCGTTTGTGGCTTCAGCATTGGCTTAATAAAAGACATCATAGACCCATGTTCACAAGAGGGATTGGAAATTTATTTTTCTATTAATAGCCTTTAAGCCATAAGAAAAGCAAAATTAATCTAGTGAAAGATGAATAAAAAGTTTTATTTATCTTTTTATATAAATATATTACATTTTATTTAATTTAAATATATTTAATTTTAGTATTTAACCTCAATATATTTAACACTTAAATCAATTATATAGTAATTTTTAAAATTATATGTAGATTAATTTTAATAGGTTAAATGGCTCTTCTTCGAGTTAGTAAAAAGGAAGAGAAATCTTTATTCTAAAAGACAGCAAATAAATACTGAATAATTACTACATAAATACAAATAAGTTAGAGTCTCATTGTAATCTGATACAGAATGGAAGTGATGAGCTAGAAAAACAGATAAGCAAAAAGAGAGGTTAGAATCAGAAGGTAAATAGGAATAAAGTACAGAACTAGGAACCCAAACAGATACAAATAAAAAGACCGGAGGAGACAGACAGGAAATGAGAAAGTTTAGGAACTTAGGGAGAAAAATACCAAGGCAGTCTAGATGAAGACATGCAGAGTAGGATAGATGTAGTCAAAAGAGGAGGGAGAAATGTGGAGCGAGCAATAAAAAGAAATTAGATTGCTAAAGCAGTAAATTCCTGCTCTTCATCACAGGGCCAGTTGCTCACTTGCACCACAAATCCGTAGGTGTTTTCTCCCCTTCACTACACTGGGAAAGAAATATTATTGGCATTGGAACCATTAGTTATTTATACTTGCAGCAAATAACAAAGTTTCGTGGCTATGGCATCGTTCTAGGCACTAGGAACAAGATACTGCTGATGCATTCAGTTATTTCCTAGGGTTCTGAAAGTTCGGGGATGGTGGTTGCTGATTAAAACAACAAAGGTCCATTTTAGACTGGCATCGTATCTCATTCTATATGAATGAATGAATGAATGAATGAATAAGAAACAGATTAATTTTACCCAAATAATTTAGCTACTAAGTGGCTTAAATGGAATTTTATCCCAGATCTGTCTAATCTAGTCCATAACAAACAATCCGATTTCATCTCTTCAGAGTGCCATATTTGAAGGGATAGTGGTGGACAACTTCCCAAATTTAGAGAAAGACATAAATCTATAGATTTTTAAAAGCTAAGAAAACTCCATGTAGGATAAACCCAAAGAAATCCATGTCAAGACACATCATAATGCTACTTCTAAGCACTTAAAACAAAGGCAGTATCTTGAAAGCACCCAGCGAGAGAAGCAAGGCTTTATCCAGAGAGAAATGCCAATTTGAATTAGAGATTTCTCATCTGAAACGATGGAAGACAAAGAGAAGTGCACAATATTTTTCAAGGGCTGAAATAAAAGAAATGCTGGTTGCAAATTTCATATCTTGAAAGTTATTCTTTAGGAATGAAGGAGGGATAAAAAGATTATCATATGAAGGAAAACTATAAGAATTTGCCACTTACCAGACCTACTCTTAAAGAAGAGCTAAAGAAAATTCTTCAAGCGGAAAGGAAGGGATAAAGGAAGGAAATTTAAAGTGAAGAAGGAAAAATATAACAATGTAAAGAACCAAAATGGTTAATAGTCATTAGCCAAGAATAGTCTACAATAGACTATTCTTTTGATGAGTTTCCTAAATCTTATTTGAAGTTTGCAATAAAAATTACAACACCACCTATATAGATCAGTTTGGACTGCCATAAGAAAATACCGTAGACTGAGTGGCTTAAACAACAGAAATTTATTTTTTCACATCCTTGGAGTCTGGAAAGTACAAGATCAAGTTCCCAGCACGATTTCTGGTGAGGATTCTCTTCCTTGCTTGCAGATGGCCCCTTTCTCATTATGTCCTCACATGGCCTTTCTTTGGTGCATGCTTGCAGGCAGGGAGCAGGGTATGTAGAGAAAGCTCTCTCAAGTCTTTCCTTATGAGGACACTAATCCTTTTGGATCAAAACTCTACCCTTATGACCTCATTTAATCTTAATCACCTCCTAATAGGCTCTGTCTCCAAATACAGCCATGCTGGCAGTGAGGGCTTCATGTATGAACTTTGGGAGGATACAGATATTCAGTCCATATCACCATCTGAAATCAAGATGATGACTTTTCAATAGTGGAGATCGTGAAGGGACCTAAATGGAAGTGAGGTTTCCATGCTACACTCAAGTGGTATAATGCTGATGCCAATAGACTGTCATAAGTCACATATGTATCCTGTAATACCAAGAGCAACCACTAAAAACCTATACCATCAATAAAGTCAAACACACTATAAACAAATCAGAGAGTTCAAGTAACCTAAAGCAAGACAAAAAAAAAAAAAAAAAAAAAAAAGGAACCGAGAAACAAGAAACAGAGGAAACAAAAAGAAAACAAGTAATACAAATTAGACATATGCCAATTAAGAAGCAGAGATTGACAGAGGGGTTAAAAAAATAAAAGCAGAAAATATGAAGCTATTCTTTAAAAAGGAAGAGGGGGAGTCCTTAATGGGGAGATAATAAAAGATTTAAAAAAAAACCCAGATCTAATCCAATTTATGCAATAAACTCTACCCTCTCTGACCTCTCTGAAATCAATCTAACTATGTTTTTGATATTTATCACTGGTGTATCAAATAAGGACCCATACTGCAACTTGGACAACTTTTACTTTGCTGCATCAGTTGGTAGAGTTACTCTAATAAATAAAGATTGAATAGCGGGGCTGCTCATATATGACATTAAAGCACCCATTGAAAAGCAAAACTTGAGGCAGTTCCCTGGTTGACATATTCAAACACAACTGATCTCACCACATTTCTCCCTCAGTTGTCCTAGAAATATGATCACTTCAGGTCTAGCAATACAATTTCCAAGATTTCATCCTTTTCTTCCCTCAGATAAGGTGGTACAGATCTAAGAATATACAATAGCACATGAAGATTAGTAAACATCGGTGTTTGACCCAGCAGGGGTCAGCATGTTTGCAAAGGGACAAAATGAAAAAACTCACACAGTAGATGATCTCAGTGGAATGAAGACATCTGGCATAGCTACCAATGTACAGGTGAATCCTTTATATTTTGAAATTAAGAAAGTTATTATTACCCAAGCAGGCAAAGAAAAGAAAAACAGTCATTATTGTGACCATGTCATTCCTTCAGAGCATGTTGTAGCTTTCCAAAGGAAATTTAAAGTACACAGATGTGGAGCATTCCAAGAGAAATATGATAATTTCTCATGCCATGTCTATATGATTTTCCAAAAGAAAACTATAACTTCTCACACTCTTACATAAGGTAGTGACCTAGAGGTTGTAAAAAGGACTGTTGGACCTGGAGGTTGTATAAAGAAGTAATGAAGTACACTGGGGAGAAAATTAAAAATGAAAGCAATTCTCCAAGGAGACTCAAGAATCACTCTTAATTCTTTCTCTAACTCACTGTGAAACACTGGACAGGTCACTTGTTTTCTCTAGACCATGAAGAAATACCAGTGAGGACACTCTGCAAAAAAATCAATGGATGGAAGTGACTTTGGATATATCAGGAAAAAATGCCTATCAGAGCATTTATATTTTTACACGAAAAGCAAAACAAAAATAGGTGTCTTTTCTCCAAAGATCCCCAGAGACAAAAAAAAAAAAAACCACCATAAAACAACAACAATAACAAAAAACCCTCCTTATTTCATAATGGCAAAGCAGATTGGAATGTGTAGTGTCAGGTTTCCAGATGGGCAGTTTGGCAGTGAGCTGATAAATGGCCCAGAAATAGGGCCCCAGACATTCCCAACAGGACTATGCCAAGCCACAGTATGTGTCAAGGGAGGTGTATTTCTCAAAGTTTGTATTGTTTGACAAGAGAAAAAGTGGTTCTCTCAATCTAAAATGAGTTAATGCAACAAGATTAAAATATATAAATCATGTACTTCTCCCTTCTTCCTATCTAACATCAGGATTTCTCTCTCTGAGACTGTTTATGGTTTTCCAAAGATTAAAGAGAACAGCAGAGTCAACAGTCAGATTAAAAAGGCAAGAGTATGTTCTGACTTCTTATGTATCACTTCAGGGCTGGGCCAGTTACATTATGTTCAGACGTGAAACATTAAAATAATAATAATAATGGTTTATGTCAATTATGGTTCAATTAAAAAAACAAATTTAAAATCAAATATACAGAAGAGATAACTATTTTAATTTGGGAATCTAGGAAAGGAGGGATTTGGAATATGAAGTGATCAGAGGTGAAGATTGAAGGCTGGACACAGAGAAGTAGAACATAAGACACTAGCACTCTGTGGGCACCAGGATACCAGTGAGAATTTAAATACTGGTGGTGAGAAAAGAGTAAAAGATAAGGATTTCCTATCAACAGGTAGGCAATGGCAATGAAGGAGGACTCTGCCTTCCTTCCCACCCGCCCCCAACCTCAGCCCCATTCTAAAACCTTCCTCTGACCTGTGGACCTGCTCTACGTGACTCTTATCTCCAGGACCCAGGTCTAAGGATACCCTCATTATGCGGAAAGCTCAGTTATACTGTGAACTACAGAAATTTGTATGAGTTACCCTGAAACTTACTTGTAATCTACATCATTTCTATGGGAATATACTTCTAAATTCCAAGTGGCTCAGAAAAAAAAAATTTAATGAATTCATTTTGAGACAACTAATACATTTGTCATATTCAGTCCTCAGAAGTTACCAAAACCAAAGGCAAAAGCACAAAACACAACTCCAGAAATCCAAATATGGCTTGTGACAACATGCAACATACACGTGTAATGCCATATTTACTTTGACATGTCATTTGGCTCACAAGAGAAAGAAAAGAGGCAATATTTTATGTCCTGAGGCTACCTAGTCTTAATCAGTATTTCTACATTTTTACTCAAATGTAGAAGACATGCAAATTTCTGTTAAAAAATTTATTTCCAAAGAAGCCACAGCAGCAAGAGGAAAGGTTGGCCAAAACCCAAAGAAACAATAACCTTAATTTGAAATCAGCCATCATCATTCTTTAAAAAATTCCAAACGATGGCATATTTTTTTAGCAGAACAGTTTTAAGGAACTGAATTGCCAACATAAGGCAAAACTATCTTTGTTTTCTCTCCTTTAATTTTATTACTAAAACTAATTACCCTGTCTGAGACTAAAGAAGAAAGAAATCTCTCTCCATGGTATTAATCCAAATTTAAGTTTGCATAAAAAGTATGTTGGAGGGTAGAACCAATTTGATGTTATGTTTTTTTTTATCTCTATAACATGATATAAAATACAAAAGCTATAAGATTAACTTTATTAAAAAAACACTGTTAATGTTTGAAACTTAATATGTCATTAAAACAAGATCATTTTCAATCTGTATGACACATAAAAGATGCAGTTTTCTGGACTTTCCTTCCTTCTGTTCCCACTAAAGTACACACTCCAAATTGTTCTTCCCACTTTTTTGAGGAGATAATTAAATACAAAACTTTGGGGTTGAAATGGCCTAGCACTTTATGGACCCTGATATAGTGCCTCTCTCAACTTCCCATTAAGATACCCATTGTTGACAGTGTTACAGCTTTGAATGTTGAGGATAGTAGACAACCAACCACCACAACCATTTATTTAGGTATTAACACATATTCATCAATGTCTGCTAGGTGTCAAGCTCTATGGCAAGCGATGGGAATACAGGGTCAGAGAGACACAGTTAAGTACCCTTAGAAAGTTCACAACCTAGGGAATGATAACAGACCCCAACATCTTGGAGGAAGTCACAAGATAAATGGAGTCACAAGATAATTGACTGAGTAAAACCTATTTTCCTAGAAACCTAGGAAGTAGATATGAAGATAATTCAAACTCTCCTATTGGCCTCACTTATGTAAAACTGAAAGTCAGTAAACTTATCCCTTATAGCATAAAAAATTTTTAAGAGAGTTTATTCATTCTCCCCCCCACACACACACCCAATTCATTAGTATCTATATTCATTTACAGATTGCAGATCAGCTGTGCAACAAGATATGTGGTAGAATAAATAATACCTGGTGTGGTCATGGCCAGTGGAATGCGGTAGGTGAACTCTTGATGTAAGACCAAGAGTTGTAGGTTAAAGCAGAGCTCTAAATGGTCACAGATACACTTAGCTATTCTCAAGTATGGAGCTATTCGGCAGCTGCATCACAGTGACCTGGGAAGCCTTTAAGAAGTACGATTTCCAAATCCCACCTCCAGAGGCTAAAATCCAGAAAAGGAGATGGAAACTTCCAGGAAGCTACATGCTTTTAAAGTTTTTCAAAAGATTCTAATGAGCAATCAGATTTGGAAAGCCTGCCCTGGAGATAAACATTAGTTTCTGGAGTTAGAAAACTAGACCATGTAGGCAGCCCATCAGAGGTGCTTAAGATGAGTAATGATCAGAAACTAAAATTTGACCAGGGGTTTTGCACATTAATTCAAAAATAGGACTTAGAGCTATCCTAAGATCTGTAAACATCCAAGTGCACAGAAAAGGCAAAAAAAAAAAAATCTATGCCTCTTTCAAATAAGCAAGCTCTGCGTCTAGAGATTTTTCTTCACTGACAGATGAAAAAAAACAAAGAAATATTGGTAATGTAGAGAATATAGAATCATTCTGTAGCAGAATGAGAGAAGAAAAAAGGAGAGAAATACCCTGAAAGTTGAGAGAAAAAGTAAACTTCAGGAAAAAATACCAATAAATAGAACATGTCATAAAATATATATGTCATCTCAGTGAAATAAAAGGAAACATGGCTTCTATGAAACATGGATAGAAAGTCATGAGGGGTTGAGTCAGGGGAAGCTTCAGATTGAAAATGAAACTAAATAAACAAATAAGACTACATCAAACCAAAAGGCTTTTTGTACAGCAAAGGAAATCATCAACGAAATGAAAAAGCAATCTGTTAAATGGAAAAAGGTATTTTCAAATAATATGACTATAAGAGGTTAATATCCTGTAGATACAAAGAACTCACACAACTCAGTATCACAAAAACAAACAATCCAATTAAAAAATAGGCAGGGGATCTGAATAGACATCTCCAAAGAAGACTTCCAAATAGCCAATAGACACATGAAAAGATACTCAACATTACTAATCATCAGGGAAATTCAAACCAAAACCACAATGAGATATCACCTGACACCTGTCAGAATGGCTATTATCAATTATCAAAAAGACAAGAGATAACAAGTGCTAGTGAGGATGTGGAGAAAGGGAAACCCTCCTGCACTGTTGCTGGAAATGTAAACTGGTGCACCATTTATGCCAAACAGTATTTGAACATTCCTCAAAAAATGAAAAATAAAAAAGATGTGAGATTAAATATATATATATATGTATATTGCACACACAATGGAATGTTACTTAGACAAAAAAAAAAAAAAAAAAAGAATGAAATCTTGCCATTTGTGACAACATGGATGGACCCAGAGGGTATAATGGCAAGTGAAATAAGTCAGACAGAGAAAGACAAATATTATATGATTTCACATATAGGTAGAATCTAAAAACAAAACAAAACAAACAAAACGGATACATACTCATAGATACAGAAACAATCTGTTGGTTGTGGGAGGGGAGGTGGGAGGTTGGGAGAAATAGGGGAAGTGAATTAAAAGGTAGAAACTTCCAGTTATCTGCAAAGAATTCAAATTTTCACTCTTCACAGACAACATGATACTCTATATGGAAAACCGAAAATATTCCACCAAAAACTGCTAGAACCGATCCATAAATTCAGCAAAGTGGCAGGATATAAAGTCAATGCATAGAAATTGGTCACATTTCTATACACCAATAATGAAGCAACATAAAGAGAAATCAAGGAATCTATCCCATTTACAATGGCACCAAAAAAACCATAAAATACCTAGGAATAAACCTAACCACAGAGGTGAAAAATATATACATTGAAACTATAGAAGCTTATGAAAGAAATTGAAGAAGACACAAAAAAATGGAAAAATATCCAAAAATATTCCATGCTCATGGATTGGAAGCACAAATACTGTTAAAATGTTGATACTACCCAAAGCAGTCTACATAGTCAATGCAGTCCCTAACAAAATCACACAGCATTCTTCACAGAGCTAGAACAAACAATCCTAATATCTGTATGGAACTAGAAAAGACCCCGAATAGCCAAAGCAATCCTGAAAAAGAAAACCAAAGCTGGAGGTGTCACAATCCCAGACTTCAAGATTATTACAAAGCTGTAATCATCAAGACAGTATGACACTGGCACAAAAACAGACACTCAGAATGAAGAACCCAGAAATAGACCCACAAATGTATGGCCAACTAATCTTTAACAAAGCAGGAAAGAATATCCAATGGAATAAAGACAGTCTCTTCAGCAAATCGTCCTGGGAAAACTGGACAGCAACATGCAGGAAAATGAACCTGGACCACTTTCTTATACCATACACTCAAAATAAACTCAAAATGGATGAAAGACCTAAATGTAAGACAGAAGCCATCAAAATCATAGAGGACAAATCAGGGAAAAACCTCTTTGACCTCGGCCACAACAACTTCTTACTCAACACATCTCTGGAGGCAAGGGAAACAAAAGCAAAAATGAACTATCGAGACCTCATCAAGATAAAATTTCCTGCACAGTGAAGGAAACAATCAGCAAAACTAAAAGGCAACCAACGTAATGGGAGAAGATATTTGCAAATGACATATCAGATAAAGGGTTAGTATCCAAAGTCTATAAAGAACTTATCAAACTCAACACCCAAAAATCAAATAATCCAGTGAAGAAATGGTCAAAATACATGAATAGACACTTTTCCGAAGAAGACATCCAGATGGCCAACCAACACATGAAAACTTGCTCAACATCACTCATCATCAGGGAAATACAAATCAAAACCACAATGAGATACCACCTCACATCAGTTAGAATGGCTAAAATTAACAACTCAGGCAACAACAAATGTTGGCAAGGATGCAGAGGAAAAGGATCTTTTTTGCACTGCTGGTGGGAGTACAAACTGGTGCAGCCATTCTGGAAAACAGTATGCAGGCTCCTCAAAAAATTAAACATAGAACTACCCTATGACCCAGAAATTGCACTACTAGGTATATACACCTATGTATAACACCCAGTACTCATCCCAACAAGTGTCTTCCTTAATGCCCCTTACCCATTTAGCCCATCCCCCACCCACAACCCCTCCAGCAACCCTCAGTTTGTTCTCTGTATTTAAGAGTCTCTTACGTTTTGTCCCCCTGTACATATACATATGTACAGGTGTGCTGTTTTGAAGGGGCATAGGCACCCTAATGTTTACTTATAGCAGTGCTATCGACGATAGCCCAAGTATAGAAAGAGCCCAAATGTCCATCAACAGATGAATGGATAAAGAAGATGTGGCATATATATATCTACACACACACACATATATATATCTACACACATATACATAGATAGATAGATATATCATATGACTTCACTCATATGTGGAATTTAAGATACAAAACAGATGAACATAAAGGAAGGGAAGCAAAAATAATATAAAAACAAGGAGGGGGACAAAACATAAGAGACTCTTAAATACAGAGAACAAACTGAGGGTTGCTGGAGGGGTTGTGGGTGAGGGGATGGGCTAAATGGGTAAGGGGCATTAAGGAAGACACTTGTTGGGATGAGCACTGGGTGTTATACATAAGGGATGAATCACTGGAATCTACTCCTGAAAACATTATTGCACTATATGCTAACTAACTTGGAGGTAAATTAAAAAATAAATAAAAATTTTAAAATAAAATAAATAAGACACAAGGATGTAATGTAAAGTATAGGGGATATAGCTAATAATTTGTAACTTAGTATGGTGACAGATGGTAGCTAGATTTATGTTGGTGATCATATATACATATATTGAATCAATGTATATATTTATTGAATCACTATGTTGTACACCTGAAACTAAACTAATATAATATTGTATTTTAGCTACACTTCAATAAAAATAAAAGAAAAAGAAACAGAAAATTAGATTTAAAAACACAAATACAGGGGCGCCTGGGTAGCTCAGTCGGTTAAGCATCCGACTTCAGCTCAGGTCACGGTCTCGCGGTCCGTGAGTTCGAGCCCCGCGTCGGGCTCTGGGCTGATGGCTCAGAGCCTGGAGCCTGCTTCCGATTCTGCGTCTCCCTCTCTCTCTGCCCCTCCCCCGTTCATGCTCTGTCTCTCTCTGTCTCAAAAATAAATAAACGTTAAAAAAAATTAAAAAATAAATAAAAAAATAAAAACAAATACATAATTGAAATTTGTATTAAAAATTATGGAAATCATCATCTATCTGAAAATGCTGTAGAAGGAAAGGCTTAAGTGGCTTCCAAGAACTCAGATCAAAAAACAAAGACAATAATGATGGGAGAAGAGTTGATAAATAATGAATATATTATGCTGAGATCAAAATTATGAACAACAGGTATATTGAAAACTGCAAAGACATAAAAAAACAAACACAACAGAAGAAAATATTACCTTATCTGAACAAAGATTACATTGTATTGAAGGGGGCATTCCCTTTAGACAGAAAAATAAGGTTAAAGACCTTTACTGTTAGACTTTTCATGGCAATAAGCCAATAGAGATAATAGTGTCAAATATATATTTTACCATTAAAAACACAACTTTCATAAAATTACAGAATAAACACATCCTAACTAATTAAGAGATTCAGCACAATAATAAAGCTGGTTCATGGGAGAAGTAAAAAAACTGAAATATACAGAGTCTGAAAAAAAATGTTGAACAATGATTGCTAAGAAACACAACTGAGTGGTGTTCTACCAAACAATAAAACTTCAAAGTTTGTGTTTATCAAAGAGGACATTCGATATATAATAATAAATAATTTAGAAAAAATAAATGAAGAATATTATTCTTCTAAAGTTATATGCTAAAACTTCTGCTATCCTCATAGATAAACATATTATTAGAAAGGGTGAAAGAGAAAAATAAGAGGAAGGAGTGAAAGAGGGATGAAAAGAAAGAAGCTATATGTTAGATTTAAGAAGCTATAATCACAGCTACCACTGATAAATAAGGAAATAAGAAAGTGAAATCCTAAGGGATACAGAATTTTTTAATTTAAATAAGTTATAATTAATAAATTAAAAATAATAAATTTTATTTTAAAAACCCAAGAACTGTTCTTTGAAAAATAACAAAAAATAGGGGCACCTGTAGGGCTCAGTCAGTAGAACATGCAACTCTTGGTCTCGGGGCTGTGAGTTAGAGCCCTAGTTTGGATGTAGAGATTACTTAAAAATGAAATATTAAAGAAAGAAAGAAAGAAAGAAAGAAAGAAAGAAAGAAAGAAAGAAACAAAGAAAGAAACAAAGAAACAAAGAAACAAAGAAACTAAGAAAGAAACAGAGAAAGAAAGAAAGAAAGAAAGAAAGAAAGAAAGAAAGAAAGAAAGAAAGAAAGAAATTAAAAGACGTCTGTTTAAGCATCTGACTTCAGCTCAGGTCATGCTCTCACAGTTCATGGGTTTGAGCCCTGCATCAGGCTCTGAGCTGACAGCTCAGTGCCTGGAGCCTGCTTTGAATTCTGTGTCTCCCTTTCTCTCTCTCTCTCTCTCTGCCCCTCCCCTGCTTGTACTCTCTCTCTGTCTCCAAAATAAATAAATAAACATTACAAAAAAAAAAAAAAAGAAAGAAAGAAAGAAAGAAAGAAAGAAAGAAAGAAAGAAAAGAAAGATAACAAAAAATAGATATATAGCTCTGGCAAATCTAATTTAGGGGACAAAACCTCATCAAAATGAAATTTGATAAAGAGTCATACAGCAAATGTGGAAGCAGAAGTAGAAGTCATCATAGAAACTGTCACGCTCAACTAGTTTATAGACTTCTTAAGGGGGAGTTATTTCCAATAGATCTCTTTACTTTCCACAGAAGATTAAACAATTTTAAAAATAAAACAAACTAACAAAAGCCTATGTGGTGAAAAATCTTCTTTTTTAAGAACACAAGAAGACATTTTTATAAAAACATGCTTTTGCTAACAATAAAGACAATTCCTGGCTTTTATTAACATGCTTAGCAATTGAGAAATCTAGTTTTCTATAGAGTTATCACTACTGTAGACAAGATATAAGTATCTTGTGCTAAGTGACTTATTTGCTTAGCTAAGACTGCCTTATTTTATTCCCAGGAAAGACAGGTCATAATCAATAATGGGTGATTTAGGATAACATACCTTTCATAGTTATTGCAAAAGAGCTTTTCAGAAAAAATACAGTCAGAAGCAAGTATGATAGGGAAAGATAGGATAAAAGGAGCAGAGAGGGAAAGGTTAGGACCTGAGGTCCCTGGGTGGGGAAAAAATACATATTTTGGGACAATGCCGGGAGCCTTTGATCATAGCAAATCCCCTTGAGCATAAGGTCCCTTTTAAGAATGTCACACCACCTACTCCCCCTCAGGTTCCCCTCAGGAATTTGACAATCAAAATATCTAACTAAAAAAAGTAAACCATAAAATTTATGTTACACGAGGGACAGGATGGCCATAGTCTGACTCCTCACACAATGGAGTCGAGCCAATCAGAAATGACAACTCAGCATCTAGAGTTATCCAGTTAGTAAGGGTAGAACCAGAGAAGGAATGAGAGGGAAGGGAAGGGGGGGGAGGGGTGACCAGAAGCTTATAAAACAAGGACCCTTGCCTATAGTCACTGGTATTCACCTTAGAATGCCCCCTCTCTGTAAAGAGAGCTTTCATACTACTCTTACTTTTTTACACTCTAATAAACTTTTGCCTGCTGCTCATTTTGTGTCCACCTCTTCATTGTTTGAAGTGGTGAGACAATGAATCCTGGATATTGAGGTAAAAAAACCCTGCAACACAAGTTATACCCTAGGTATGGAAAAGAATTATCTGTGGTCTCAATGACGGATATTGGAATCTGGCTTGAAAAAGTAGGCCTGGGGGGTGCCTGGGTGGCTCAGTCGGTTAAGCATCCAACTTTTGCTCAGGTCATTATCTCGTGATCGTATGTTCGAGCCCCACATCAGGCTCTGTGCTGACAGCTCGGAGCCTGGAGTCTGCTTCAGATTCTGTGTCTCCCTCTCTCTCTCTCTGCCCCTCTCCTGCTTGTGCTCTGTCTCTCTGTCTCTCAAAAATAAATAAGCATCGGGGTACCTGGGTGGCTCAGTCGGTTGGGCATCTGACTTCAGCTCAGGTCACGATCTCGCCGCCCGTGAGTTCGAGCTCCGCATCGGGCTCTGGGCTGATGGCTCAGAGCCTGGAGCCTGCTTCCGATTCTGTGTCTCCCTCTCTCTCTGCCCCTCCCCCATTCATGCTCTGTCTCTCTCTGTCTCAAAAAAAAATAAAACGTTAAAAAAATTTTTTTTAAATAAAAAAATAAATAAATAAGCATTAAAAATTTTTTAAAAAAAGAAAAAGAAAAAGAAAAAGTATGCCTCATGCAAAAAGTAAAAGGGGGTCCTTCTGCTCACACTTCTATTCAGGTATATCAGGTCAAAATTAAAATCCAGTCTAACATTTACAGAGAAAGGAGCAAGAATGCAAAATGGCAGCCTTAGAAGACAGTGGAGAGAGGAAGAGTTTCCAAACCAGGCCAATCCTTGATTGTTTGTATATCAAACCATAAGGGCCTCTTATACCACTACAGGCTGTCCCTTGAATGGTCCCCAAACACAGGTCTTGACTCAATTTACATCCCCCAAACTAGATAGCTCAATAAATGTGGAATAACCAAAAAGCAAGTTCCATCTCAAAACAAAACAGAACATCAGAATTTAGCCAAGTTTAGGAGAGGATTAGGATTATCCAAATAACATATCTGGAATACTTCTTCTAAGGAATTATCATTTCAATGACTAAATTATTGAATCACTGAAAGCCTAAAAGGTAATAAATAGATCAGTCAGTTGCTAAAATGGATTTAGATTTGAGACCTGAAAACAGAAGTAAGTTAACAAGTGATCACCTGTATCAACAGATACCATCCAAAGCAATTCAATCACTGTTTTCCAAAGTATGTTTTGTTGGTTTGGGTTTTTTGTTTTGTTTTCTTTGCGTATTTGTTTTACCCAAGAATTACCTTCACGTATAGCAGAAGCTAGAAATTGGAAACATTCAACCCAAAGGACTTCTGAATTTGGTAGCTTGTGTTGTCCTTAATTCCTAGTGAAAAGGGTAAGCATGATTTATAAAAATGATGTATTCCTTGTTGCTGCTTTCAATAAGAGGAAACCCGTTAATATGCTAATGAAGCATTCTACCAAATAATTCAGAAGTCAACCAATCTTTTCTCCTGTTGTCCAATGTGGTAGCCAGCAGCCATATATGCTTGCATAAACTTAAATTTGAATTAACCAAAATTAAAGTCAAAGTTCAGTTCCTTAACACAGTAGTTATACTTGCAGGGCTCAGTAGCCATGCTGTTATCTTATTTGACAGCCCAGATTTAAAATATTTCCTTTGCCATTCCATTGGAAATCTGCTTTGGGTTCAGAAACAAATCTAGATCTGGGCTTAAAAAGAAAGAATGGCCAAAACTTCATGTTAGATGTTTTCCCACTTTTTTTTAAAGATGGCTAGTCAAGGATTTGAGAATTGGCAGTTACATGCCCCATTCCATAGTGTTCTTCATACTCTCTGCCAGATTAGAATGCCCTCCCCAATCTATCCATCTTTCAAAGACCATTTTAAGGCCTATCTATTCCCAAAGCCCTTCCTGACCTACTCCCCTACTGCTTTCTCTCTTCCAAAAACATTCACACCTATGGCATTTCCTATAATGTGTTTCTTTCAAAAGCGGTAGAGCTCACAAAGAGGAAGTTATATCCTGCCTCTTCATTCCCACTGTTTTTCTCTCTTTATATCAACATGTGAACATGCTGTTCCACATCAAGACGGAAACATTGATTTTTCTGGGCAGACTGTCAATATTACTTTTCGGGAAAAGCTGTCAATACCCTCCTACAAAGGTCACGTTGACCTACATCTTGACAGTTGTACACCTAGGTTTGCTCATAGTCACTGGGGCTTTCTGTGGGGTGAGCCTCCCTCCCCAGCCATCCCCGAGACACTCCTGGCAGAGAGTGTGGCTCTGACTCCAGCTCTGTTCCCCAGCACTGACCCCAAGGCAGAAGTTTCACAAACTTCCAGGTATAAACCATTTTCACCTTCATTCTTCCCTTTAAAAAAAATTCCACCTTTTCAGTGGTTCTCCTTATCCCTACAGAGAATTTTTACTTGCCAATGACCTTTCTCACCCTTTATCAAACTGCAAATGGCTGATTTCCTATTTGTACCTATGTTCTGCAAAGTAACATGAAAGTAACATGTCCACTAACAAAAACTCATGATTTTTTCCATCCCAGCCCCTCCCCGTATACACACACAAAATCAGTGTTAGACTTAAGTGATAAGTGAACAAAATGTCTTTGGAATATTTGCAATGGCATCTCTGAGTCCCTGACCACCTCACACCTACTATTCTAGCTAGTACTACAGCAATAGAGCCAAAGTCTTATCAGGCAAAGACCAATAGGCACAAATCTGCCATCTGCTGGATCAGATTTATTAATTCAGTGGTGTGAGGGAGGGTAATCCAGAGCAACCATCCAAAGTCACTTGAGAAGAGGAAGGAGGGAGCATCTTTTGAAACATTTGGGTTCCTGATATAGGATTAGAGGAAAATCGAAAGGAAGTGGGGACTGGTTCTTGCTTGGTTGCTTTTCCTGACACTCTATTAGGAAGAGCAGAAATTAACTAGGATTTAGGCCATGAGGCAAAGGTGATTTTGCAATTGGATATCTCCAGTAATAAATGGGCATAGCAAAGCAGGTTGAGGGTGTCGTAGGTAAGAAAGCAGTAGTCACTCGAAAAGGGGATCATATGGGATTTCATAGCTGCTGTATGACCTGGAGAGAAACAGAGTTTCCTATTACTTTGGCTTTCTCTGGGTCTATCCTTCCAGCTCCATTTATAGCTTTAGCTAGTCTTCATTCTTTTCATCTTGGATAACCTTTTACTCTTACTATTAAAAGGGTCTTTTATTTGATCTTCACCACAGTCTATGAAGTAGGGTCTATTACAGCCCACCCCCAATAATAAGGGAAATAAAAGGGGAAAACTGAGGCTCAGAGTGATTGAACAACTTGCCCATGCTAGAAATCAGCAGACTGGAGTTCAAACAGGCTATCTGTTCCCAGAGTCTGTATCATCAACCCCAATGCCATCCATACTGATATAGACTTAGAGCACTGCCACTCAAGGGAGCAAGTGTGAGATGTTGGGAAGCATGAAAGAAACTTTGAAACCCTTTACATTTTTTTTCTATACCCAGATTGTCAACCACATTATTCTGAAATCATTAACTTTAAGGTATCCTCAGACAGTATGCTAAGACCTTCTAGATGAGTTCATAGATCCAATAGACCTTTCCTCCCTGTACTTTCCAGTTTCTGAATGATAAAGTCAGGCTGTCTCAGGGAAGCCAAGAAGGGTCAGGTTTCATAGCAGTACTTTAGAGATTTATGGAAAACAAAAGATGTGTTCTCTGGTTTTTCAATCTCCCAATTCCAGAGTGAAGCTATTTTCTATTTCTACTCTGCTGTCCATGAGATTCAAGCAATCTGAAATAAGAGGTTTAGTACGTGACAATACTGCTTGGTTTTCCAGTCATGATCAAGATCATTTTAGCTCTGACCATAGGGAGTTAGGGTCATGTTATTTGTGCTGGGTTTGTGAATGCCTCAACTTCCATTAGTCTCTGTTCAGTATATTTATTTGTTTTTAGCTAGTTGATATGGTGGAGACTACATCCAGATTTTTAGAGCTCACTGATCTTTTTTTTTATGTTTTATTTATTTTTAAGGAAGAGAACATGAGCAGGGGAAGGGCAGAAAGAGGGGGATAGATGATCCGAAGTGGGCTCTGTGCTGACAGCAGCAAGCCCCACGTGGGGCTTGAACTCATGAACCGTGAGATCATGACCTGAGCCAAAGTCGGGCACTCAACCGACTGAGCCACCTAAATGCCTGGAGCCCACTGATCTTTATCCAAGATGACCCCAGGACCCTGAGCCCCTTTCCCAAGCAGGTCCCCTATAGGTGGACCATAAGAACCCCTTCACTCGGGTGGATGTGTCTGAACTCTGGTCTCCTAAACACTTGGTGGCAGCCCCAGATCCCACAGGATGCCCTGCTTCTTTGTCTGTGACTTCCATATGGCTTAGAGGTACCACTTTGGAAGAATGCAGTTAACAGTCCTTAGCAAGCCTTCAGACCCCAAATTCACATGCAAATTAAGTTCAAATTTTGCAGTCTTAACCCAGGCTGCATGAATATTGTGTTTTTGAATAAGAACCAATTTTAGAAAATGCCTACTTCACCTTATCCCCAATTTAAATGTGAAAGAAAAAAACTCAAAAACATAGAACCTTCTAAAGTCACACTGCAGGTTAGAAGCATAGAGGCTAGAATTCTATTTTCCAGACTTCTCACCAACAGAACCATTGAGCAATGGTTAGAAAAAATAGTGCTGTCACTTCCTCCCTACAGGGGGAGTTATTTTGTACTATGGATTTTAAATTTATGTGCACTATATATATTTGCACTTTAGATATTGTACTATATACTCTATATTTTTACTAACAACTAAAGCCTCCTGGTGTTTCTGTTCTGGTTTTCTGCACCATTTGCTTCTGCCAATTTGTCAATTTGTCCTAACTGCTTTTTATGCTGACAGAAAAGCTGACAAAGCAACTCCAGAAAATAAATCACCTTCTTTCCTCTATGATGATGTTGTCTGTTCAGAAACCTCTTAATTAATGGTCTGGGTTCTTTCTGAAATGTTCTGCCTTGGTGCAGTTGACATACGTCTCTTCACACACCAATGTGGATTCAGTGCTGGATCAGCCTTATGACGTTGGCTGCTTATACTGAAGGCTATATGCAGCGTGTCACCCACTTGAGGAGGTGAAGAGGATCCAGGGAGTGAGGGCAATCCTGACTGCTTTATATATGGAAAACGGAATGGAAAAAATAGTGGTGCTCCTCCTGTAATAGATGCCTCTTGCCTCAAGGCTTGGCCTAATGTGTGTTGTGAGATGGATAATTCCACTAGTTGGAATTTTTTAAAAATATCACTGCCTGAGCTCAACCCCAAACCAATTATGTATGAATACCTAGCAGGAGTGAGGTCTAGGGTTCAGCATACTTACCTACGTGATTGCAATGAAAAGCCAGCCCTAAGAATTATTGCCCAGAGAGTCAAGCTGGGGTTCAGAGGGCCCCAACATGCCAGATGAATGTCAAGGCTCACATATCTCCACCAGGAGCAGAGGAACCAGAGGTTGTGTTATTATAACTAGAACCAACAAAAGAACACCTTTTCCAAGAGATACCTCTCCGTACCCTTGTCTCCTCACAAACTGAACCGGGCTGACCTGTGTCACCACTGTGGTAATGCAGAAATTAAGTGTGAAATGATTGTCATTCTCTGTTACGAAAATCTAATGCTGCAATGACCATTATTGCTGCACAAATATCTTTGCCAACTTGTACAAATAATGTGGTAAGAAAAATTTTCTAGAGGTGGGTTTGCTGAATCAAAAAGCATACAAACTTTTAATTCTCATATATACTGCCAACCTGTCCCCTAGAAGGATATAATCACTTATATTCATACTAGAGCCCAGACGATGCCTGCTTTCCCATATTCTGACTGAAACTTGGTACCACCAATGTTTTCAATCATTGTTAATTTAATAAGCAAAAATTTATATATCTTTTAATGTAAATTACTGATATTGTTGAGCTTTGTGTTTTTACTAATATTAAATTTATATTGTATCCTTTGCCTATTTTCTATTTGAGTATTCATTTTTCCTTAATCGATCTATACATAGATTTTACATATTATGAATATTAGCCTTTCATCTATTATGTATTTTTAGAAGAATTTTCCCTACTTGAAATTCGACTTTCACTTTATAATGTCATATATAAAGTACTTTTTTTTTCAATTTTCATGTTCATCTAACTGAGGACTTTTATTTTATAGTTTAAGGCTTTGTCATGCTGGTGAAGATGTGTCCAATATCTTTGGACAATTCTTTCATGTTTTCATAATTTTACATTTTAATATTTGATCCATCGTGAACTTACTTTTATATCTGATATGAATGGGGTCTCATCTGTTTCCTGAAAAATAGTTAACTAAGAATATATTAAATCGCTTAGCACCACAAACAATAAATACTCACAACTGCTAACATGCTTACGTCACATCACAACTCACTGCATAGGACTCAAATCATTTTAAAGATGGTGTAAGATGATTTTAAGATTATAATACAGTGAGGTTATAATAATAGCTAATATTTACTCTGTGCTTACTATGGACCAGGCATTGTTCTAATGACAGCACCTCACATGGGACATTTCTTTTCATTGTTACAAATCCCTTTAAGAAAGTCTTAGTTTCTCATTTTACAGATGAAGAAAATGAGAAATTTTGTATAATGTCAGAAGGCTGATGTTATTAATACTATGTATTTAACTGATAAAATTCAAGTTCAAAAAAAAATTCAAGTTCAGAACAATCATATGCAGCTCAAGGGCACTTGGCTGGTCATGGATGAAGTCAAGAGTCAGCCTGTCACTACCTTCCAATGCAGATATTTTAAATTCCAAATCTTCACTGGTACCACTCATATGATGCCTCTCATTTAAAAAACAAGACTTCTAACATTTGAAGAAAGCATACGTTTTCAAAAATGATAGACAAAGGGGTGCCTGGGTGGCTCAGTCAGTTAAGCATCCAACTTCAGCTCAGGTCACGATCTCGCGGTTTGTGAGTTCGAGCCCCACATTGGGTTCTGTGGTGACAGCTCAGAGCCTGGAGTCTGCTTTGGATTCTGTGTCTCCTCCTCTCTCTGCCCCTCCCATTCTCATGCTCTGTCTCTCCCTGTCTCTCAATAATAAATAAATGTTAAAAAAAATTTTTTTTTAAATTATACACATGGACACACTGTGATCTCTCCATCCACCATCTATCAATCACCTATCCATAAAGAAAAGCTTGTGGGCATAACATAAGAGAATCCAAGGAAAGAGAAATGATGTGCCATCTGAGGCAGTCCCAAGATGACAGAGACACCATGACCTTGGCTCTGGTCAGAGGGTCTTTGTATATTTATAACAAGAGTAATAAGTTGTTTCATGAACTGCAGTTTCTTCGATGACATATGCAATTTCAACCTCTGGGTATCTTCCTTGTTCTATCATGACTAAGACACCAAACAAGGTCCAAAGGTAGTAGTCAATCCTGGAGTTTTCTGGCTGCCTGAAGACTGGGAAGCAACTTGGCTTGAATCTCTCTCTTTGCTTACCAGTGCCTAAAGGATATGGATGATCATGAAGACCACATTTTGCCCAATAGGTCTTTATTCAACAAAAATAGAAACCTCACGCATGCTGGTTAGAAACTTGGATGCCAGCACACTATGGGTCATATGTCATCTCATTAAATGGTAACAGCCTTTTATGTCCTTCCATAGCTGCTCTCTGGGGGGGGGGGGTCAGAAGCTTGACCCAGGTGTCATGCGTGATCCAGATGGGCAACATACTGTGACCAAAGTGAGGGCACAAGGGATGGCAGGTGAGAGCAGCCAAAATCCTTCTTTGGAGTAAGACATACATGACAATCCTGTTTGAAAAAGTATATTTTCATTTAAAAAAAGAAACTTTCTCTTACACAAATAAGAATGTTTGGGGTTGTGACTTTAGATTTAGACAATCCACAAAGAGGGAAAGTACAGCCTTCAGGGAAAAGAAATCCATGCTTTTTGATAGAGAATCCCCACAGAGGTGGAGAGTGCAGGAAGAAAAAGCACCAACTCCATTCCAGTTTCTGATGGTCTCCCAGAAGAGAAGACTTGCGCCCGAGAGAGCTTTTAACCAAACTGACCCTTGGGCTGGTCTGTCTCTTCCTTCTTCCTTCCTCCCAGGTATTGATGGTTTTGTTGCTCTTGTTAGCCACCCTTCTCATCCTCTTGGATGGCTTTTTCCCAGCCTCCAGCAGCCAGCCTGTAGAGGGATCTCTGCTTAAGTGATGGAGCAGATGTGAGCCCAGCTGTTCCAACTGAAGATTTTCTGGTAGATGCTGACCCTGGAAGCTAGGAAGCACCGTGTATACTGAACTCATTCTAGGAAATGGTACCAAAGATGTTTAGATGGCAACATCTACAATCCAGCCACCAGCTGTCAGCCACAGGATACGTGCACAACCTCTCATGTGGGCTCCCATGGGGCTCTAACGGAATGGACTCTGTATGCTTTTTTGATATACGAGCATTGTTGTTACTGTGTACGCATGGAATTTTCTGTATAGCAAAAACCCCAACAAGTCCTAAATGTTTTAAAGAAAAATGGCATATGGCGAGGTATTATGCCTTAGTGCATTTAAACGTTATTAATGGTAATAGTCCATGAATAAGCCTGTAATTCTGAAAGAGAAGTTAACAAATGTGGAAACTGAAAAAGGCCTCATTAAAACTGGTTCTCTCAGCAACTGACATAATTTTGCACCAAAGAATTAGATAACTGATTTTAAAAAAACAACAACAAAAAAAGGCTCCAAATGATCCAATGTCAATTCAGAAGGTAAAAATCAATGATCATCACAAAGAGGCTGCAGGCCCAATTATATGCTGGTGCAACATGACTGACAAATAAGCTACACACGGTTGTAATCAACTTAAAAGGGTCTCCTATAAGTGTTAAGCATACAAATAAATAACTCAGTAACGTAACTGCTGCATACTGGTATTAGCACAGACTTGGCAGTTAAAACAGCACACGTTGATTATCTCACAGTTTCCATGGATCTTTCTGGGTCTGGAATCCATGCAGGCTTAGATGGTACCTCTGCTTCAGAGTTTCTCTACAGTGAATTTGGGCTGGGGTCTCACCCTCAGAAAGGATCTGCCTCCAATCTCATTCAGGTTGTTAGCAGAATCTGTTTCTTGAGGTTTGCTAGACTGGGAACCTCAGATTACCCCCAACTATGAGTCAGAGGCAGTCCTTAGTTCCTTGTCAAACGGACCTCTCCAACATGGCAGCTCACTTCATCAAAGCAATAGAGAGAGTGTGTTAGCAAGACAGAGGTTGCAAATTCTTGAAACCTAATCATGAATGTGAGATCTCATGATCTTTGCCAATTTCTATTCATGAGAAGCAAGTTGCTAGGATGGTTCACATTCAAGAAGAGAGTATTACACAAATTCTTAAATAGCCTCAACGTAAGGTCTTGAGGCAGATCATTAAGGGACCGTGAAAGAAGCTGCCCACATCTCTCTCCTCTAGCAGTTCATAGTCCATAACCCTGCTTTATTTTCATCACTGCTCTTATTACTACGACATCATATTATTTGTTTGTCCAGTTCTGTATTATCTGCTTTGCACCATTAGATTGTTAGTACCTTGAAGATATGTGTCTGGTCCTTGGAGTTTACTGCTATATCCTTTGTGCCCAGAATAATATCCGCCACTTGGTTGTCATTCAATATGCAGAATGTATGAATGAATGAAGAAGTGAATACCACCAATGAATGCCTGAATTTTTTCAGTAGTTCCTTATTATAGGATACTAAAGTTAAGGCCTATGTTGTGTGCCAAAGCTACAGGACTCACTCTGCTCCCATGTATCTTGTTACTTCTTTCATTTTGGGGTTAGGGTGACCTATCTATAAAGCATTCTTGATATTCTCTCCCCTTACTTGACTTCAGATATTTGTATGATTTTTTCACAGGGATTTTTGAAAATAGAGAGTGAGGTAAAACTTCACTTTGATAGTTGCCTCCATTGTTAAGACTCAAAGAAGAACTTTAGACCCATCAGCAGTGTGGGAAGCAGAACAAAAATTGGGCTGGACAATGGAGTCCTGTCTTACCACCTATGGCAAGCCAACTTTGAACTGTAATAGCAGAGACTCAGAAATCAGAAAAAGAGGGAGCAGAGAGGTCAAGAAAAAACAGGCATCCAGACATGGTTTTTGAGTCCAAAAATAATTATAAAAGGGGAAAAATTAAGATTTAGGGTCAAATTCTTCTACTATTGACAGTCTGATAAATCACAAGGAAATCCAGTTAATCTCTGAGTTTCCTTTTCCTTGTCTGTAAAACAAGTATGGTCATGTCAGGATGGTTGTGGAATTAGAGAAAAGATACCAGAGACACAGGTCTTTACTAATGATGGTGTTCATTTCTTTTGGGAAACTTTGAGTAATGCAGACAAGAGAATGAACATTAGTGCACACTAGGTTGGGAAAAGTTTCTTAATAGTAAACATCAGAGAGCAGCATGGTATCAGAGGAAGGAAAGAAGGACCATTTGTACCATTGAAATGGGCCTGAGAATTGGATCAGAGCACAGTATCCCAACAGAAGGTCAGTGAGTTTAACCGTGAGAACAAAAAATGATGTGCGGGTAGGCAGACTTTGATACCTGTTACCTGTCTGAGGACAGGGTCTATACTGGATTAATATCCTTATTCTTGTCAGTGACTCATACATAAAAGACTCTGGTAAATGTCATAAATAATTGCTTAACAGATTCGTTCCTCCCAAAACATCCTTTAGACCAAAAGACGACCATGCAGTGCATCCTGTTCTCATCATGACTGATCTCTTTATAAATAATCTCATTACGTTAATATCTCTGAAGCCAATTTTGAGTGCTGGATGTGTAGACAATGTAAAAATAGCTCTCAGGTAAAAGTTCTTATTTCAAGGCATCTGGAGTGATGGACAGATACTCAGGCCATTTTTTCTCTGTCCTGTTCTAAACAGTAAGTTTCATGATGGCAGGGACCATGTTTGTCTTGTTCATTACCGCTTGCCCAACACAAGGACCAGCACATAGTAAGTGCTCCATAAATATATGTTAAATGAATGAGTGGATTAATGAATAAATGAACAGGCTGTGTTAAAAATGCATTTGGCACTTATTACTTACAACATCTAGGGATTTAGCAAAATGACTTTATAAATGGGTCCATCTTAGGTTAAAGCAGACATGGAAAGCATATTAGATAACAAGACCATGATTGCTATTGGAAAAGAACTCTTTCTATGCTGCGCTTTTCTTCTGGAACACACTTCCCACTTTCTCTGCCTGCTAACTCCTAGTTGTTCTTTTAGTGTACATTCTGAAGAATAAAACAAAGAAGGTGAGGATTTTTACTTCATGAACACCCAGATGGTTTTAGTGATTAAGTTCCATTTTAGAAAAGAGAAAATTTAACCAGATTTGTAGTTTTTCCTTCCTTTTGTTTTTAAGTGCAAGGCCTGTTTGCACTTTCTATATGAATTCTGCTATTATTACCTTAAGTAAAGTTTTATTAAGTCAGGTTATATTAATTTCTCATGTAAATATTAGCTTTTTGAGCTAAAGCTAATTTCTTTCTTTCTTTTTTTTTTTTTGAGAGAGAGAGAGAAAGAAAGCACAAGTGGGGAGAAAGAGAGAGAGAATCTTAAGCAGGCTCCACACATCGTGTGGAAGTGGGACTCAATCTCATGACCCTGAGATCATGACCTGTGCTGAAATCAAGAATCAGTTTCTTTTTTTTTTTTTTAATTTTTTTAATGTTTATTTATTTTTGAGAGGGACAGAGACAGAATGCGAGTGGGTTAGGGGCAGAGAGAGAGGAAGACACAGAATCCGAAGTAGGCTCCAGGCTCTGAGCTGTCAGCACAGAGCCCGACGCGGGGCTCGAACTCACAAGCTGTGAGATCATGACCTAAGCAGAAGTCAGACGCTCAACTGACTGAGCCACCCAGGCACCCCAAGAATCAGTTTCTTAACTTATTAAGCAACCCAGGTGCCCCTAAAGCAAGTTTCTTAATTTTGTTATATTAAATATACCATACACACACACACACACACACACACACACACACACACACACACACACATATAGGGTCATTTAAATATATATGATATTTTAAATAATAATAATAAAAGGAATACCTGTGTACCCACCACCACCCAGTTTAAGGACAGAAATTTTATCAGTATTTTTGATGCTGGAGTGTCTTTTTTTTTTTTTTTTTTTTTTTTAGTTTATTTATTTTGAGAGACAGGGAGAGACAGCAGGAGAGGAGAGAGAGAGAGAGAGAGAGAGAGAGAGAGAGAGAGAGAGAGAGAGAGAAGTCCCAAGCAGGCTCCACACTGCCAGTGCAGAGCTCGATGTGGGACTCTAACTCATGAACCATGAGATCAGGACCTGAGCTGAAATCAAGAGTTGGATGCTTAACCTACTGAGACACCCAGGTGCCCCTGGAGTGTCTTATCCTACTCCTATATCCCATCTCTCCTCTAGAGATAATTCTTATTCTGAATTTTGTGTCCATCATTCTTTTGTTTTTCTTTATAGTTTTACCACATGTTTATGCAACACAACCAAATTATTTAATGCAGCCTGTTTTTAACTCCATAAAAATATAATCATATAACATATATCATTCTAGACTTGTTTTCATTCAATGTTTTGTTTTTGAAATTCAATCATCTTGATGTATGTAACTCTGGTTTCTTCATTTTCACTTTTGTTATTTATCTCATTTCATTAATTTATCATGATTGGCTTATCCATCCTATCTCTGATGGGTATTTACATTATTTTTAGGTTTTCCTTCAACAAACAGTTAACAAATGTCTGTGAATATTCTTCTATGTGTCTTCTGGGGCTTGTATCCAAGAGTTTCCTTAAGGTACATATCTAAGTGTAGAATGTCTTAATTGTAAAAAATTAACATTAATTTTAATATTAAAATTAATATTCTAATTACTAAGAAACACCAAATGATTTTGCTTCCAACTCATACTTCCACAAACAGTGTATATGAATTCCCACATTTCCACATCTTTACCAACACTTAGTATTTTCTGACTATTCAATTTTCGATAAACTGGTAGGTATAATATTTTATCCTTAAATATTTCCTTACCACTCAGCTCTTAAAAAGGCAAGGTACTAAAAAAAAAAAGAGCAACAAGATATGTGAATATACTTGTGAGATTATTGAGTTTGTAATTATCAAAGTTATTTATAGGAATTCAATAAAATCTTTTCCAGATATTTTTTTCATACGTGGCTGTAGCATCTCTGCTGGGTGTGGCCATCAAGCATTTGCTTAAATGGCATAACTTCTGGACCATGGCTCTACCACGCAATTTTTTTTTTCCCAAAACAATGTCAATGAAGGGTCAAAAAGTCTACAAATCTCCTCCTCCATAAAAACAAAACAAAATAAAGCACTGTTCAGGTTATCACCTCCAGCTCTGGTAGGTGTCTGATATCTGTGCTCTGCTCCTTCTTCCTACCTCTTTCCTGAGAAACAGTGTAGCCAAGCAGTTGAAAGGTCATCAGAGTCTGGGCCACACAGCCCAGATTTGAATCCTGCCTTCCCCACCTGCCAGCTGGGAGCCTATGGGCAAATGCCTCGGTGCCCCCATCTATGAAATGGGGAAGACACTAAGGCCTATGTCATAAGTTTGTTGTGAATGTTGATTAGTTATTAAATGTAAAGCACATGTAGAAGACCCACACATACTAAGCACTCAATAAGTTTTATCTCTATATGAGCTAACCAATATTATTAACAAGCATTTGCTTTTTTAGGTAAAATTATCTCCTTTATTTTTGTCTCTTCCACTTGCGTATAAATTCAGACTATGCTTATTTTGCTTATTCATAGCACCTCATTCAGGATCTGATGCAGAGGAGACAGTCAGTATTTGATTACATAAGTATCAGAAACACAATTAAATAGCTATAATTCATCTGGTCTCAAAGCTCAAAATAGATTATATCAGATACATTTGTTTACATCTCATGGCTTCCTCAAATAACCCCTGTAAAATTTGGGGAAGTGTGAGGTTTTTGCACCATCCGAGAGAATTGAAATTCAACTCCCCAAAGGACTCCCGGTAACAGGACTATCCTACTGAAAGTCACACCAAAGTCAGAAGGCTGGGTTCAAGAGAGAGCTCAAGCACACTGTTCCTCTCAGTATTACACTCCCAGAATGTGCAGGAATAAAAAGCTACGACTGAATACTACAGCCAAAAGGATGGGGGCAAGGTAGCATCAGCGAAGGAGATAATTTTCATACATGTCGGCAACACAGAAAACATGTCAAGCATATCGGCTGACAAAATGGAGCAGCATCAGCCACAGCCCTGAGACCTGCAAAGATGTCAGCAAAGCACAGGTGTCCCAGGCATAGAACCTAGGGGACATGTGGGCGGGGACACGGAGAGTGAGGGGGGAGGGGGACGTGAAGGGCTGAAAGGAGCAGAAGTGAAGTTCTAAGGAGTTGACACCCACTTATACTCACCTTCCTAAGCTCCCTCAGCAGAAAATTAAAAGCAGCCCTTTTTTGTTTAATCCAAGGCAAAAAATATACATATTATTTTTTGTTTTGTAGAAACAAACAAACAAACCATCTAGGGAGAAGTAGGCATGTATAATAGTGCTCCAGAGTTTAAATACACCACACACACACACACACACACACACACACACACACACACACTAAAATGACTCTGACGAAAACAGATATAATTTAGAAAACAGAATTCAAAAAAAAACCCTGAAATTATTATCCTCATATAATGTCTCAGGCCAAGCTCCATGGGAAACAGACTCTGTGGGTAAGATTTACATACCCCTAAAGGAAGGCAGTAAGAAAGTGTGGAAAGCAGGCTTGGACAAAAGGAGAGGCTGACCTGTGATTCAACTGCAACAGATAAGCAGATACCTCAGGTCGTCCCTAGGGGGTGCTCAGGAGCTGGGATGGCTGTTCAGATATTTCTAGGATTGAAGCAAGAGGCCAACTCTTTATGCATTTCAATCCTACCCTACCCACCCCCACTGATCAGTTAGTAGATTCAGGCCACTCTGCAGAATGGGATCCGATAAATCCCAGGTAGGTACTCGACAAGCCACCTTCTGAGGGAGGGGAGGAATGAGTGTTTCCATACTGGAAAGGGATCCGAGTGGCACAATCACCAACACATAAATTTCAGAAGTCACTGTATCCATAAAATTAGAAAGAAATGGCAAATTGCTATAATAAGAAAGCAATGAGAAAAAAAAGACAACTTTTTAAATTTGCCATGTGCAAAGTATTTCATAAAAGCATATATGTATAAAGCCAAGAAATTTAAGATGAAGAGGAAAGGGACCAAATTATAAGTAAACAATATCAAAGACAAAGAAGTTTAAATCAATACCACCAATATTTGAGAAATAAGGAACAGAGAAAATGAATGAAAGGAAATTAACAAATATTAATAGAACAGAATTTGCAGAAATGAAGGAAACAAATTAAAGAGGCAAGATTTAGAAACTAAATTCATACCCAGATACGCTTACAAAATTTCAGAACACCAAGGATAGAGAGAAGATTCTAAAACTTAGTATGTGTTTGGGAGCAGGGGTGGTGCCATGGAAAGAGGAAAACAAACAGCTTACATAAGAAAAAGAATCATCATGCTGGCATCTGACTTATCATCAGCAATTCCTCTCCCGTCCTTAAAGGGAAATGACTTTCAACCTAGAACTTTCTATCCTAGACAATGTATGAATCAACAGTGAGCTCAGAAGAAAGACATTTTTAGAAGTGCAAGGGTTCAGAAAATTTTGCTCTCACAATTTCTTCCTAGGAAGTTACTTAAATATACACTCCTGTAAAACGAGGGGATAAACCAAGAAAGAAAAATAATGAGATTCAGTACCCGAACTACCCAAGCAATAAAAGAGAAGGCAGGCCTAAAAAGAGTCAGTACAATCTAGGATGGAATTGCATCAGAAGCAAGACCGAAAAGAGAGGAGTCCCTACCTTAGAGAGCATTGCAGAGATGTTGGGAAAATGTAAAATCGTCACAAAGACAAACAGGGCTAGACTGTTTTGAAAAGGGTAACTGGAAACAACAAGGGGAGAAAACAAACTGCTAAGTTAAAATAAAAACTTAAACAAACTGTTACACCATGAGGAACAAATTAAGTCCTAGTACTCAGGCTCTGCAGTGAACTCTTGTGTTTAGTCAATAAAATAAATGCACTTTATTGATTTTAACCTTTTAGAATGACCCTCTGGGCAAAGCACAAAAGACTTAATAAAGGTTACAAATAAGAATGTAAAGGTTGAAAATTTAAAAGTAAAAGTGCTGGTAAGTGGGGAGAAGAGCTATCTTCATTTCGCTAACTGAGCAGTCAAGAGATATTATCAACAAGTGATGAACCATGAAACAGAACTTTCAAAATATTAAAATACAGAATTAACTAATAGGAAAACTAAAAATACTGACGTGAAAGCAGATTTGGCTGGAACTGCTTGTGAAGACAGTTATAAATACCGCCCGTCAGTGGGAGCCATAAATGCCACGGACACTCAAACAGATTGATGAGGCTATCAGTGTTAATCTATTAGGAATTCTAAAAATAAGTCTATTAACACTGTCAGCATCTATTTTTTTCACGTTTATTGCAACAAAATCTCAAATGGAAAAGAACCCTACAAATAAGACTAGCATTTCAAGATTACACCATGTCATTACTTTATAAAATTATGCAATTACTGTATGATGATAATCACAAGTAACTTGATATATTATTTTTAATTGATATGGAAAATGCTGTCCATATTTTTCCAGGTAAGATCACAGTACCCTTGGAACTTGAACTCCACATTCAGAAAAAAAAAAAACCTGTTATTTTAGCTAAATAATGTATTCAAGTAAATGTGTTATGAGATAAGCATTTTTTTTCTTCAGAGGCTCCAAGTCGATTTGTTAAAGATAAATGGCCTTGAAGAGTGTAGAGTTTAGAGTTGACACATCCTCTTGCCCATGGTTGAATAGTTAGTAAGTTGCTTAAAATTTCATGTTTCGGTTTCTTTGTCTGTGAGATGGGAATAATAATATCCACTTAGCAATTAACTGAATTAAATGAAAAGGTTTTTTTATTTATAAAGTACATATTATGGTGTCTAATAATGACGTGTTAATTATTGTTAAGTTTATTTATTTATTTTGAGAGAAAGAGAAAGCACAAGCTGGGGAGGGTCAGAGAGATTAGAACCAATGAGAATCCCAAGCAGGCTCCGCACCAACAGCACAGAGCCCGATGCAGGGCTCAAACCCAGGAACTGGGACACTCAACCAACTGAGCCATCCAGGAGCCCCAATGATGTGTTAATTTTTACCCAAAGTGGTCTTCTAAGGTAAAAGAATTTCACTCACTACAGCCTGAGGCAATGTTGGTATAATTGCTCATATAACCCACAGAGAAATTAAAAGCCCTTTGTAATTAATGCAAAATACATGAAGCATTTTCAATAGAAACAAAAAAAAAGTACATTATTCTTTCCTGTACAGAACATAGAGGAACTACAGAAAAAAGTAAATTTGAGGACATGTGGTCTTACTGCCCACCTTGTGAGACATATAAAGGAGGTGATCAGGTGCAGAGAAAAAACTTAACTGGAGGTTACTGACAGGATACATACATGTCTATATATTGTTGAGAGGGAGGCTCGTTTTAAAGAACAAATACCCAAAGTTGTTTCCCAAATATTAATGAAATTAATATTCCCAACAAAGCCATTACATTTCACTTTTATCAAACCATTTAATTTGAATAAGTGAAATGCAATTAAATGGGGAAATAGGTTAGTTTTTATATTTTGATGCTCTTCCCACATAATTTTCTATCCCAAGGGGAAAAATAAATTTGTCATAAGTTGGATTACATAAAAATTGAAAGCTTTTTAAACTCAACCATCAAGAAAATGAAAATGCAAACCACAGGCTGGGAGAAAATATTCACAAATGGTGTAACTCATAAGAGCCTTGTAACCAGAGTATATAAAGAATTCTCACAATTTACTACTAAGAAGAAGGCCTATGTTTAAAATAGGCAAGGGTGCCTGGGTGGCTCAGTCAGTTAAGTGTCCAACTCTGGACTTCGGCTCAGGTCATGAACCCATGGTTCCTGAGTTTGAGCCCCACATCGAGCTCAGTGAAGAGCCTTCTTGAGATTCTCTCTCTTTCTCTCTCTCTCTCTCTTCTTCCCTCCCCCAATTATTCTCTCTCTCTCTTTCTATCTCAAAATAAATATTTTAAAAAATTTTAATTAAAAATAAAATAAAATAGGCAAAACATTTGAATAGACATTTTATCAAAGAATACTTACAAATGGCCAACAAGCACATATAAGATTCTCAACATCATTAGTTATGAGTTAAATGCAAATTAAAACCATGAGATGCCAGGGGCGCCTGGGTGGCTCAGTCTGTTGAGTGTCCGACTTCGGTTCAGATCATGATCTCCTGGTTTGTGTGTTAGAGCCCTGCATCAGGCTCTGTGCTGACAGCTCAGAGCCTGGAGCCTGCTTCTGATTCTGTGTCTCCCTCTCTCTCTACCCCTCCCCCACTTGTGCTCTGTCTCTGTCTCTCTCTCTCAAAAATAAACATTAAAAAAATTTTTTTAAACCATAAGATGCCATTTTACCAGACGACGTTAAGAGTCAAATACTAACAAGTAGAAGGGATGTAGGAGAATATGGAGAAATTAGAAGACCGTATATTGCTGATAGAAATGTAAAATGGCACAGCCACGTTGGAAAAGTTTATCTGTTTCTTAAGATTCTAATCATAGATTGACCACATGACCCAGCAGTTCCACACTTAGCTATGTGCCCAAGAATTAAAAACATGTGTCCACACAAAGACATGGTATTCAAATAGTCATTGTAGCATTATTCATAATGGCCAAAGAGTAAAAACAACTCAAATGTCTATCAACAGGTGAATGAATAAACAAGATGTGGTATATCCATATAATAAAATATTATTTGGCAATAAAAAAGAATGAAGTATTAATATATGCTACAAGCATAGATGAAATCTGAAAACCTTTATGCTAACCTAAAGAAGCCAGACACAGAAGGCTACATATTGCACAATACCATTTATATGAAATGCCCAAAAAAGACATCTATAGGAATAGAAAATAATTATAGGTTGTTTGAGACTGGGGTATGAATGGGGAGTGAATACAAAGGAGCATGGTGGGTCCTTCTAGGGTGATGCGAATGTTTAAAATTAGATTACGATGGAGGATGGACAACTCTGCACATTTACTAAGAATCATTGAATTCTACATTCAAAGGGGATGAATTTTATGGCATGTAACTTATACCTCAATAAAGCTTCTTATAAACAAGGAATAAATAAACTAACTAGCTTGATAAAATCAATAGATCCACACAACCAGTGGGAGACTTTTCTTATCTAAGAGTGCCAGCTGAGAATATCTGAACAGATCAATAAATGAACTACCAGGATCCCAGGCAGGACTGGTCAGAAAAGACAAGTCTGGGGATTGAGACAGATGAAAACAAGAACTATGAGCTCAAAAAGTAACACTTGGAAACTTGGAGTTACCATGGACTAGACTAATACTATCCAGTAGAACTCTCCATAAGCTGGAAATGCCCATATATTAGCCACTTGGCACATGTAGCTACTGAGGACTTCAAATGTGCTAGTGAGAATGAGGAACAGATTTTTTAAATTTTATTTAATCTCAATTCAGAATTAAATAACAATATATGGCTAATGGGTACCACACTGGACAATACAACTTTCAATTAATCCAAACACAGATGGTCCTTTCAGACACTTGCCCAATCTCCAATCTTAAAGTTATTCATGGTCATACATATTATTACCAAGATGGTCCTTCTTATATGCACTCAACAAATATCTGTTAAGCTCCTATGAGGTGGAAAATAGAATTTAATAATGTGAGAAAAGTTGGATATGATACCTGTCTTCAAGAGGCTTAGAGTCTGGTAAGGAAAATAATCATGCACAAACAGATATATTACAAGGAAGGAAACTGCACCTCAAAAAAGACCCCAGGAGTTTGATAGCAATTCCGTGAGGAAAAATCATTTATTTCCAGCTTATGTGCTGAAAAATCATGGAAGCTTTGGAAGACTTAAATCTGACCAGTGTCCTAAAAGATAGGTCAATGTGGTCTCAGTGAGGAAATAAGAACATCAAGACTGGAGAAGAATAGTTACTTAGGTCATTTAAAAGAAAGGGTCACAAATTAAAATAGGTGAGGAAAGACTGGACCCAAACTGGGGGCAGGGACTTTAATTAGGGGCAAATGATTTTATTTTTTATTTTTTTCTAAAAACTAAGGAATCTAATCAGCTCTCTGGAATTTTTTCTCTCCTCTCTGACCTCCATGCTTCTGGTGGCTCATGCCTTCATCATTTCTCACCTGGCCTGCCTATTTGGACCTAGTCCATTTAAAGAAGTGCTCACAAAATGCATAAGGGCATAAATATATAATAAATAAATAATAATAGCATCCTGCTATTGGACTTTGTTGGATGCTATTTCTTGCACTAATCTCTGTGACTTACTCACTGATATGTGTTGGTCCTAAGTGTCAACTCCTGTTTCACTCCTAGAGTGCCTCTTGTCCTAACCATTCTTCTACGGTATGTTATACAAAGTCAACTCAGGACTACCTTGGGTGTAACCTGATCATCTTCTGCTACCACCATGATCCGCACTCTGCATAACAGGTCCTGTGTGGTCCCCACTTCAGTTCTGTGGAGTCTGTTAGTAAATCCCAGCCTCTGCCAGGGAGAGGAATCAGAGAAGCTGCCCATCTCTGGTCTCTTCTACCACCTAAAACATTGATGACAATATTTTCAAAAATATCTATACAGTGCTTTGTAGTTTTAAAATCTTATTTAAACCCCTAAAAAAACCTCCCTGAAGTCTGTTGTGGTGCTGTAAGACCCTTCCCAAAACACTAATCTGATCATGCCATGTTGCTGCTGGTTCCTTCTTTTACAGAAGATAAAATAATAATAATAATAATAATAATAATAATAATAATAATAATAAATGTAAGCTTGTCATTTAGGGCTGTCCATTGTTAAGCTGTCTTTGAGCTCTATCTCCCCATTATTTTATTTTATTTTATTTTATTTTATTTTATTTTATTTTATATGTTTATTTATTTCTGAGAGAGGGAGAGAGAGACAAAGTGTGAGCAGGGGAGGGGCAGAGAGCAAGGGAGACAAAAAATTGAAGCAGGCTTCCGGCTCTGAGCTGTCAGCATAGAGGCCAATGCAGGGCTTGAACTCATGAACTGCAAGGCAAGATCATGACCTGAGCCAACATCGGATGCCCAACCAACTGAGCCACCCAGGTGCCCCCCCCCATAATTTTAAATGGAATTATGACCATTTATTCCCTACACTTATTAAAGTCTGATATTCCTCTTTTTACCTCTGCCATTCCTTCTTGAAATACTGTTCCCTTGCCTTGGTCTTAGTTGCTCTTTAAGCACTCTGGGAAGCTCTGACTTTCTATCTTCTCCAAGTTTAGCCTCTTCCAGCTTTGGTTGTTCACTGGGCTTCTTGCCCTTCCTAGTAACCTCCTTCAGAAAAGGGACAAGGTCTCATCCATTCCTGTATCCAGACTTTGGCATACATTAGATACTCAGTAATTATTTTTAATAAGTCTGGCTTGGGCGGGGGGAGGAATTAGGGACTCCTCTAATTCAACAAAATGACACCGAAAAGGAAATTACTCACAGATCAACACACAAAATATTTCCACCTATATGACCAAAACATAATTATATTTTAAGTGTTTTTAATCACGCTGTAAGCAACATAGAAATGAGCTATTACCTTACCGTATATCATAAATACAATCTTCCCACCCGAAAAAATTCTCGATTGGCTAAAAATTAGTTTTACTTAAAGTGAAAGATGAAAAGAAATTTCCTGAGGAAAGCATTATCTGATTCACTTGTTTATGCTTAATCTAGGACTTTCTTTCCTCTGAAAGGTATAGCAAAGAGAATGGAGATTCGCTGTTTCCACCCACTGGTACAACACATTATTTCCTCGGCACTTTGACATAGATAGACCACATTGAAATACCCTTGGAAAACCACTTCTGATTCTTTGATATGAAAAAATTTATTACACCACTAAATTATTTATTCACATCACTGCAGCTCAGGTTTTGAAGATACCTATTGCAGAAATGTAGCACAGATACTCATTTCCATACCCATTTTTCACAGGCGATAAAGAACCATTTTTTTCCAGGTTAAGTCACATGGCGAAGCCTAATGCTGATTGTCATACTTGTTCAAGGATTGGACCCCCATAATGAGGCCATCAGATACATGCCGTTTCCATCAGTCCAGCAACAATTTAAGTTCGGAAGGCTTCAAACACCGTAGGAGTTCCCTTCCCCAGGTTTTATGAAAAGCTGAGGATTGGTGAAGTATGCTTTGCCTAAGGCTGTAAATCTAGTCTGGGAGTGCCTGGGTGACTCAGTTGATTAAGCGTCTGACTTCTGCTAAGGTCATGATCTTGTGGTTTGTGAGTTCAAGCCCCGCATTGGGTTCTGTGCTGCCAGTTCAGAGCCTGGAGCCTCTTTAGATTCTGTGTCTCCCTCTCTCTCTGCCCCTCCCCTGCTCTCTCTCTCTCTCTCTCTCTCTCAAAAATGAATAAACATTAAAATAAATTTTTAATCTAATCTCCATATGTGGATCCAGAAAATTCTCTTTTCAGCAGGAAAGTATGAACACATACTTCATTATAGGACCTGGCAAAGGACAGAATCCTGCTTCTAACAGTTACCATTTGGAGTGACTACTTTAATACTATTTGTTTTCAGTTGGGGGTATCCTCAGAAACAACGAGCTAGGCACATTTATACCCATTTTATAGATAAAGGTACAAGCTCAGAGAGGTGTAATAACCAAAGAAGATTCACACTAGTTAGAAAAAGAGGGAAATCAGGTATCAAACCCAGATCTGTCTGACCCCAAAGCTGTGACTCTAACTTCAGCTGCCCTTTAAAATACCCTTTGTCTGGGTCTCATGGAGAAATATACTGTTATCAGTGTAAAGGTCAAGCCTTGGTTTCTCAGCCCTAGTCTTAGTTGCAATGTTAGGAGAAATTTAAATCTTGGAATTAATATTACCTTATTTCGTATATAACATAAAAAACTTACAACAGAGGGGCACCTGGGTGGCTCAGTCGGTTGAACGTCCAACTTCGGCTCAGGTCGTGATCTCACAGCTTGTGAGTTTGAGCCCCGCGTGGGGCTCTGTGCTGACAGCTCAGAGCCTGGAGCCTGCTTTGGATTCTGTGTCTCCCTCTCTCTCTGCCCCAACCCACTTGCATTCCGTCTCTGTCTCTCTCAAAAATAAACATTAAAAATCTTTTTTTTTAATTACAACAGAATAATTCCATTTACCCTTTGTCTTGAGTTATTGATATTATATATTTTATTTTATTTTAACACAAGCGTATATTATAACTCTTTCAATAAAATACCGGTTTTGCCTTCCATAGTCAATTATCTTTCAAATAAGCTGAAGAAAATATTCATCTAGATTTACTTACATGCTTACTACTTCTGGGGTTGTTCGAGCCAGTTGGTGTCATTTCTCTTCAGCCTAACCAACTTTATTTCTTGTAGTGCAATTCTTCTACTGACAAATTCTCCTGTGTTTATCTGAAAATGCCTTTATCTTATTTCCATTTTTTAAAGGACTTTTAGCTGGGTACAGAATTACAGGCTGGCTGAGTGTTTTGGTCCCTGAGCACTCTGAAGGTGTCATTTTGTTGTCTTCTGACTTACATGTTTCTGATGAGAAACCACCCATTATTCTTGTTGCTCTTCAATATATAAGGTATCTTTAAAAAAAAAAAAAAAAAAGAGGTATCTTTTTTTCTCTCCAGCTGCCTGGAAGATTTGCCTGTGGTTATCAGCAATTTGAATAAAAGGTGCCTATTTGTAGTTTACTTTGTATTTATCCTGCTTGGAGTGTGCTGAAATCTCCACTATGTGGGTTGATATTTTTCATTATACTGGGGAGATGTTAGGCCATAATTTCTTCAAGTATTCCACACTACCCACCCCCCCATTCTCTTTCTCCTCTCCTTCCAGGACTCCAATTACACATACGTTAGACCCCCTGATATTGTCCCTCAGGGCACAGTTGAAATGTTTTTCATCCTGTTTTCTTGCTAGGCTCCGATTTTAGATATTTCTATTAATCTGGTGGGTTTTTTACTACACTGTTCATTGTGTTCTTAAACTGTCCCAAAACATTTTCCTTTTATTTCAGATATTTTTCAGGTCTTTAATTTCCATCAGCTTCTTTTTGATAGTTTGCATTTCCTATCTACCATCATTTTCTTGTGTCCCTGTAAAACTTTGAACATATTTATAATAACTGTTATAAAGTCTTTGTTTGCAAGTGACAGCATGTGGGTCATCCAAGGGCTTCTCTTTGCGTGTCTGTGTGTGGTTTCTTAATTGCAGGTCACAGATTTTGTTTCTTTTTACACCTCATATTTTATTTTATAGCACACACTATTAAAAACCAGTGGAATTAGAAGAATATTAAGTTTGGGAGGTTTTCATTGATTTGCTTTGTCTTCTCCCAGAGAATATAGGTCTTTTCTATTTTGGCAGCTAAGTTTATAGGGTGGTAACTTATAGTTCACCAAAAGTCACTTCGATTTTTGTATTAGTCTGCTCCGGCTGCTACAACAAAATACCATAGACTGGGTGGCTTAAAGAAGAGAAATTTATTTTCTCACAGTTCTGGATGGTGGAAAGCTCAAGAACAATGTGCCAGCAGGGAGATGTCTAGAGAGGGCTTCCCCTGGGATTGCAGGAGGCTGTCTTCTGGCTGTATACTCTCACAGCCTATCCTCGGTGTATATACATTGTTGGTATGGTGGAAGGAGGCAAGACAGCAAGAAAGAGAGAGAGCTCTGAGGTGTCTCTTCCTGTGAGAATACTAATTCTATCTGCTCAGGACCCACTCTTACGACCTCATTTAACCTTAAGTACCTCCTTACAGTTCTATCTCTGAATATAGTCACACTGGGACTTAGAGCTTCCATATATGAATTTGGGGGTATACAGTGCAATCCACAGCACTCCACCCCTAACACTCCCCCAAATTCATGTTCTTACCACATGCAAAACACATTCATTCAATCTCAGCAGCCCCAAAAGTCTTAACTCATCCTAGCATTAAATCTAAAGTCCAAAGTTTTATCTAATATTTAAATCAGATGTAGGTGAGCCTTGAGTTATGATTCAGCTTGAGGCAAAATTCTGCTCTAGCTGTGATTCCATGAAACCAGACAAAGTACTTCTCAAGATACTTCCAGAATACAATGGTAGGACAAACATAGAATAGACACACACCCCCATTAAAAGGGAGAAATAATAAAGAAGGAAAGGGTGATGGGTCCCAACCAAGTCCAACATCCAGCAAGGCAAATTCCATTAGATGTTAAAGGTCAAGAAAGACCCTCTTCAGTTTGATGAAAAGCTTCTGGATCCCCTGGTGCAACTTGTCTCCCCTCAAATTCCAATGTGAAAGCCCTAGCACCCGGTGGGAATGTATTTGGACATAGAGCGTATAAGGAGGAAATTAAGATTAAATGAGGTCATAAGAGCGGGGTCCTAGTCAGATAGGATTAGAGCCCTTATGAGAAGAGACACCAGAGAGTTCACTTTGCCCCAATGGCCCACAAATGCGCCGAGAAAATTCCATGTGAACACACAGTGAAAAAGGCAGCCATCTGCAACCCAAGGAGAGAATCCTCACTAGACATCTCCCTGCTGACCTGTTGCTCTTGAACTTCTCAGTCCTCAGAAATGTGAAAAAATAAATTTCTGTTGTTTAAGCCCCCTGTCTATGGTATTTGTTATAGCTGCCTGAGTTAACTGATAGAGTCTAGAATTGGATTTCAGATTTAATAAGATCATTTGAGCCAAAAGGAAGTGGGCTGTAGACTTACCTAAGCTGTGGGTCCTCAGTTCCCATACCCTATAAGAATAGGCAAGACTCCACAGATTCTTCCTGCTACTCAGCCTCATCTTCACTGCCCTGGCTAAAACTTAGAAGGGAACAGGGAGAACCTCAGGGCACACAAAATACTGTATTTGGGGTACTCCAGGCCTCAATCTATCTTTCTTGTCTTAACCATCACCAACAATCCAGTTGGCCTCTTTTCTACCAGCAAATCTGGCAGCCTCTCTCCTCAGCCTGTCTAACCATGACCTCCAAGCACTCCCCAGAAAACCGCCACAGCTCACAACTCATCTAGAAAGACCTCTCTCTTTACAAGTCAATTCACTTAGGCTTCCTTCTGTTCACCACTCCTCAATTTTCTCATAGACAAATATAATTAGTATTTTATCATGATTTTTCTTAGTATTACCACACAAGTGAAAATCTTTCCTACCTATATCCAAACTTAAATCAAAATCTACTTTTTTAGGCTAAATTTTTAGTTGGCTTTGATAAAGTATTTCGTTTAAGAAGAGAGAGTCTGCTTCTACGTCATATGAACATTGGCTGAATATATAATACTGATTTTCTTCTCAGTATCAAGAAAACACTTATTTCTGTTAGTAAATAGTTTATTAGATTCTTCTTTTAAAAAAGTTATGTGATACTCCAGCATTTTTCTCTATTACCGATGTCTGAAAAAAATCTCATTTCCTATACAAGACTGAGTCATGTAACTACTGCTTTCCTAACTAATAAAAGAAACACTTTTCTGACAGTCTTTTAGAACAGAGGATTCATAGATACCAGTTATTCTCTTTTGTACGTGTGTTTACTATTAACCTATTTCTCAAACCTGTTCTTTATTAATAGTATTAAATAACTCAAATTCAGTTTCTTGGATTCCCTGAATTTACTACACATGCACATGAGCAATGCATATATTATTCTTTAAATGAAAAAAATACCCCAATTCACCTTTATTTATGAAAATTGTGCTTTTGCTAGAATGCACACAGTTTTACCCATAAATTTTGGCTTTGATGTTTTATGTATTTAATCAATATGAACATCAGCCTGTCAATAAAAAGTTTTTAACTGGGAGACGTGTTGCTCTACCTTGAATGCAAAACACCATTCAAAACACATAAAATGTTTCCAGTATCTTTGAATTCAGATTTTTAATTGGAAGTTCATGTTCTGACAATCAAATTGACCTTGTGCTTTTTTTGCAGAAAAAGTCCTAAGATCACCTCTTCCTAATCACAGATTTTGTCTATCACAAAATAGGCCCTGCTTTAGCAGCCTTGGTAAAATTTGCAAAAATGGAGGTGCAAAGGAGACCACATGGGAGTAGGAGAGTAAGATATGGCATCATTCTGGCTCTTACCCTACATCGTGCCTTCTGCTATTTCTCCTTCTGGGCATTTCCCCCTCTATCTTTTGACACTGAACAATCCTATATGGTTGCCACAGCCCCATGGAGCTATCCCTCAACAGATCACATGGAAAGGGGTACCCAAAAGAAAGATTGGTTTGGAGAATAGACTCCTGGGGGGTGAGGAGGATCCCTGACACTCATCCTTTTGTCCCCCCAATACTTTGAATCTATGGGCACAAATCTCCCTCTTCCATCCTTATTTTCCACCATTTCCCTTTATGCATCTGGGGCTCAAGACAAGTTGAACACTTGAACTTGGACAGGAAGGGTAATTTCTAATTACCCATCCCTCCTGTGTATCTTGACTACAAAGCGCTGATATCATTTCTTTCAGTAACTATTCAAAGTTTAGCTCAAACAGTACCTTGTCCAGCAAAAATGACTAATTCTGTTTTGAATTTTCTGCATCCCTTTTTTCTGTTCTGCTTTATTAATAATTGTAGTCACATCTGTCACTTCCTTTATGGCTATAAGCTCTTTCAGGACAGGTAACGCACGATACACACATCGGCCTCCTGGGGCAACACCCTGTAAGGTGCTTAGTGAGTATCATTGGAATAAAAGATTGAAGAAACACAATGTTTTTAAGTAAAAAGAACTTTTTTAGCACCTTAGAAAACTAAGTCAGTGTGCAATTTCATGATTTAAACTCAGCTTATTTAGTCCCATCAAAGATCTGAAGTCTGAACCGAGGGAAAAAAAGACTGTTAGCCACATTGATGCTTTCTTTCTCAAAAAAACAAAACAAAACAAAAACAAAAACAAAAACAAAAACAAAAAACAAAAGTACGGAGAAAGAAGGTGGAATATAAGCAAGAAGAGACAGTGGAGGAGATGGTGAAATTTGAAAAAGGAAATTGAACAGAAAGATGTTAGTGGGGTGGATTATATCTGATGATCTTTGGATGTTGATGTGGGTCTTTGGGCAAAGAGGAAGAATTGAATTCTAAAATGTATCAAATAACCGAAATGATTATCAAAATGTTTTCTGTACTGCCTGGCAATAATCAGCAAATGGCATTATGATGAGTAACCTATGGGATGCGACCCCTGCTACTGACTCTCTAATTGCACTTACTGATTCCAGCCAACACTGTTCTCTTGCTGATGGGAAGGAGGCTATTTGGAAATACCATGGCTTCTGTGCATGTGTGCAGAGCAGCACTGAGCCCTGAATCACTTTCCAGGGAGATGGAAACTTCATGGTAGAGTCTGAGATAACCATAGACCCTCACATTTTCATTACAGCTTGGAGGTTATGGCGGCGCTGTTGGGTTTTGCTTCCTTCAAGATACGTCTTGGGACTCAGCTGTCCCACCCCTTTTCCCATTGTGCTTAGGACTATCTCACAGATTGCTTTGAATAACAAATAGAAAAATCACCTGTCTGGAGTTGAATTTTGCACACCAAAATGTTCCCCCCAAGACACGCTTAGTAAAATCTCTGCCATTTGAAATCCCTTAAAGGGAAGAAGCCAGTGAAAGGTCACACGTGGTGGTTAGCTACCCTTTTGAGAAAGAAAATCGAGTTTGGAATGTGATTGAATGAAAGTACAAACGAGTCATGTGAATACTTTCCCTGAGGGCAGAATTTAAAAGGGGGAACCTGCCACTGACTGAGCACATGTGACCTCGCAGGCACCAAGCTTGTCAGGTCATATCTCCTCCATTTCTCCCTTCAGTCCTTTATTCTCATAATATGCTTGTGAAGTAAGTATTTTCACCATTTTACATACAATAAAATTAAAATTTAGAGATTTGGGGCAATATGTTCATGATAATAAAACAGGCAAATTACAGTGCAGAGATTTGAACTTGTATCTTTCTAGCAACAAATTTCCTGCCCATAATACTACATTGTAGTGACAGGAACACCATCTCAAGGCGGGCAGGTGGGACAGTGGCCCAAGTAAGAAAGGCTTGTTTTAGGAAGGGCATATTGGGGCACTGAACATAACCTCCCCTTGATTCCCAATGCCACCCAGCATGGCTCTGTGTCTGGGCACTCCTCTTTGCCTCCTCCTCCTCATGACAAGCACTCCTGGAACAGGGCTTTGATCTAACTGACAAGCAAGTGAACTCTTTCCCACCAGCTCTGCTAGCTTTCTGGTCAAAGGCAGATAAGTTACCCTTTGTGATCCCAAAGAATATTGGACAATCCTCTTTCATGTGAAAATTACACATTGTCTTTCCATACAGGACAGTCAGATGGTGGGTACATGCCAGAGCCCTATAGTCACAGTAACTTGTTTCAAATCCCAGTTCCAAAACATCCGAGATATATTATCTTGGGAAAGCATGTAATGCTTTGAAATTTACAATTTTCTCATCTTTAAAACAAGGGTAAGCATTATGTCTATTCTTAGGACAATCGTCAAGATTAAATGAAACTAAACGTCCAGCATGTCGGAAGAACTTAAGACACATTCTCTGTCTTCATTGTGTATCTCACAGAGGACTGTAAGCACCCCAAGGATAGCAATATTGATCTGGTCTTCTTTGTGTAGGGCTGGTAATTAAAGGGTAACTAGTGGTAATTTGTAAAATGCCTGATTATGCAACTCTGGATATGATATTATTTTTGCATAGTGGACTTAAGATCTTTTCTTGAGGGCTTCTTTATGGTCTGATACATGGGATAGGCTGATAATGAACTCCATACACATAGCTATATCATTCTTAAAATGTAAGGAGTATAAATCATTGAATAAAACTAAATTCAAATGGGGACGAGAACAGGCTTAGAAACAAGACTAGGTCTAAGTACAGAGCAAACTGTAAAAACAGCCATAAGCAAACTTATCTTTGATGGATGGCAATCCATCCCACAAGTGCCCCAGGACTCTAGACCTTTCCTTTATGACTAAGGAATTAGCAAAGCTTTCAAGGAATTTTTTACTGAGTTATCAAGATTTTAAATAGATACCACCACGGATTTGTTAGCTCATAGGACACAGTATGCTTAGTGTGCTTTTGACTTTGACAATGTTTCCAAACATTAAATGTGATGCTTGTATCTAAACATCTTAATCAGCTGAAATGAAATTACTTAAAATTCTCCCTGGATCTTATTTCCTAATGGCTTTGGAACTAAAATTAGCTGTAATTCAATAGGTTATGTGTTCATCAGTTTTCCAAAGAGAATGTGGAGAGAGGTGATTTGCTACCACGTGACTTCAAGATAGAGTTCCAGGTGCTAAGACCAACTCTGTTTCCACTAAACCTGATGACTTCCCCGGGCCAGGGTGCTGAAGCCCTTTAAGCTTCAGGATTATAGAAGGCTTATCATTATGACCATGAGTCATAGAAGTGTAAGTATGAAAGCATGTCCCAGTGGAATCCAATTGGATTAAAAAAACAAATATATCTGAGGCATGTTTGTAGAGTTGCATGCATTATGCACAGCAAAGGACTGTCTAGTCTTAGGATAAGCTGGACTAACCTGGCAGTGGTGTCAAAGCTCTCTTGAGCTTGTAGTGGTCTAGCTACATTATAAGATTAGTGAAGAAGTCATCACAAATCAAATCTGCTTATGCAATCATTTAAATACAGAATATCTGAGCTTATCAGAAATCTCAGCCTTCCCAAGCCTGAGACAGGCACGTTGGAAGGTATTAATAGAAAAATTGTCATAGTACTATCATCTTGGTTAGGTTGGCCAGGACTGGTCCTTTGCTGTACTCTTTTTTTTTTTTTAATTTTTTTAATGTTTATTTATTTTGGAGAGAGAGACAGAGCCTGACAGAGCCTGACAGAGCAGGGGTGGGGCAGAGAGAGAAGGAGACACAGAATCGGAAGCAAGCTCCAGGCTCTGAGCTGACAGCACAGAGCCCGACACGGGGCTCTAACTCACGAACTGTGAGATCTTGACCTGAACCGAAGTCGGATGCTCAACCAATTGAGCCACCCAGGTGCCCCAGTCCTTTGCTGTTCTGAACAGGAGAGGTAATATCAAAGAACTGGATGTCGCAGTACATCCTGCATAGACATTTATAATATCCTAACATAGGTTTGGTGCAGTGGGATTGTGAGAAGAGAGATGGTCACAATCTCCATTCTTCCTTAGCTCAGGTAGGCTGGAAATAGTAGAAGGGAATCTAGACTTGGCAGATATTCCAGAGTTGGATTGATGTTGCCCATTATTGTGGGGAATCTATCCATATACAACAGGGCTCTGAGTAGCAGCCAAAGGGATCAAATGAGACCCAAGCCAGGGAAAGAGAAAAGCCAAGCATTTGGCTGGACATCATGGCCCCACTGTGGGGTTTACAGTATCTATTTGTATATGGTCAGCATTTATGGTTAGTATCTATTTATAGCTAAAAAGAGAAAAGAGACAAGAGGCAGATAATCAGCCTTATGAAGGGACCTTGACCACCTACAGACACGTGCTGAAGACTAGTTGGGTATCCATGGTTCATCCTTGAAACACTAAAACAGCCCCTCCAGAGTCCAGTTGGAAGAATAAATGTATCTTTGAGTCCACATGAAAGGCTGTATTTATGACTGGACCTCTGGATCAGTGACTGTGGAAATATAAATTCTTGCACCTAGATGGCGAATCACCTGGGGTTGAAGACATTGTTTTTATGCATCCTCCCTCCAGGAAGCTCTGAAACTATCCAGATGACTTGAAACCCTGAGAAGGACTAACTAAGCACAGACAGAGCCTTGCCTCTCTTCTTTGATAAATTGTAAATTCTGATGACTTTCTGCCACTTCAGAATTACTCATAAGGATAATGGAAGTCATCAGTTTAAGGTTACTGCCTTCCATATGCCATAGTAGAAAGAACATGGATTTTGTAATCATGCAGATATGGGTTCAAATCTTGACTCTGCTACTTACTGGATGGGTAATGGAACTGAGTTTCATTACTTTCCACAGTTTATGCTGTATACAGATAAAAGGCATTGAGGATTAAATGAGAAAATTATTTTCTCATCTGAAGAATGGAAATAGTAACACTTATTTCCACATTACTTATGACAATTAAATTAAGCAATACAATTATAGGGACAATCAATAAATACAAATTCTCTTTTCCATCACCCTATATTCTCTCTATAGAAATATTTTTGTGATCTTTTCATTGGATTCAACAATAGACTATGTTTTGACTTAATTTGAATTACTGGATAATTGAGGCAATATAAGTAAATGTTGAGATGCAAATTCCTCAAAAAAATATTGGAAAATTAAATCCAACAAAATACAAAAAGAATTATACACCAAAGCCAAATAAGATTTATCCCAGGTTTGGAAAAGTGGTTTGACAATTGAAAATCAATTAATATAATCAATAACATAAACAGGTTAAAGAATAAAAATCTCATGATCATATCAATAGGTACAGAAAAGCCACTTGACAAAATCCAACACTCATTCATGACAAAAATGTTCAACAAACTAGGGAGAGATAGGAACTTCCTCAACTTGACAATGAACATCTACAAAAAAAAAAAGTCTATAGCTAACATCATACTTAACGGTGAGAAACCACAAGTTTTCTTATTAAGATCAGGAACATATGAAGAATTTTTCTTCTCACCATTCCTATTCAACATTGTTGAAAAGGAAATAAATGGTATACAGCAAGGGAAGGGAGACACAAGACTCATTGATTTCAGATGACATCAAGGTCTATGTAGAAAATCCCGAAGAATCAAAATAAAAAGTCCTGTAGCTAACAAGTGATTATAGCAAGGTTGCAATATAGTAGGTTACATACAAATGTCAATTCCTTTTTCTATATATCAGCAACGAACAATTAGAATTTTAAATTAAAAATGCAATACCACATACTTTAGCATCCTTCCAAAATTAATTATTTAAGTATAAACCTAAAAAAACATGTACAAGATCTATATGAGGAAAGCTATGAAACTCTATTGAAAGAAATGAAAGAAAAGCTAAACAGATATTCCATGTTCATGGATAGGAAAATTTACTATCATCAAGATATAAGTTCTTCCTAACTTGAACAAAGTTAAAGGACTGATACTACCTGACTTACTATAAAGCAAGAATAATAAAAAAAAGTGTGGTAGTGATGAAAAAAATAGACAAGTATATCAGTGAACCAAATAGAGCTCAAAAATAGATCCACATAAATATAATCAACTAATCTTTGATGAAAGAGAAAAGGCAATGCAGTAGAGAAAAGATAGCCTCATCAACAAATGATAGAGGAACAATGGGACATCCATGTACAAAAAAATTAATCCAGGCACAGACCTTACACCCTCCACAAAAATTAACTCAAAATGGACCATAGACCTAAATGTAAAACATAGAGCTATAAAATTCCTAGAAGGATACATAAGAGAACATCTAGATGACCTTGGATTTGGCAGAGACTTTTTAGTTAAAATACCAAAGGCATGATCCATGAAAGAAATAATTGATAAAGCTGGACTTCATTAAACTAAACAAATGCTTCTCTGCAAAAGACACTATCAAGAGAATAAGAAGACAAGCTGCAGACTGAGAGAAAACAGCTATAAAAGACCTATCTGATAAAATATCCAAAATATACATTGGATATCTGTGTATATTATCCAACATATGCAAAGAATTCTTAAAACTCAACAACAGAAAATTAAAATCCCAATTTAAAAATGGGCAGAAGACCTAAACAGACACCTCACCAAAGATATACAAATGACAAGTAAGAATATGAAAAGATGCTCTGAATCATATGTCATCAGGGAAGTGAAAATTAAAATGATGAGATACTATTACAGAAATTTTAGAATGGCCAAAATCCAAAATACTGACAAACACTAATTGCTGGCAAGAATGCAAAGCAGCAAGAACTCTAGTTCATTGCTGGTGAAGATGCAAAACAGTACAGCCACTTTGAAAACCAGTTTGGCAGTTTTTTTTACTTTGGAGGACATTATAAATAAGACATGACCAATGGTTGACAGATGAGCTGGACCCAGACAACTGTAGGCTCCTCAGCCCCTCCCTTGTCCTTAGAATGTATGTTCTGCCATTTTTAAGGACACGGCCTTGAGAAAGCAATGTGCTCTTGAGAGGTTCTGGATGGTTTAAGTGACTGAACCCTGTTAAGGCCTCTATATAACTTTTAAGATTCTGGCAGAAAGGGAGGCAAACCATAAGAAACTCAAAAATGCAGAGAGCAAACTGAGGGTTGCTGGAGTGGAGGTGGGTGGGGGGATGGGTTAAATGGATAATGGGCATTAAGGAGGGCACTTGTTGGGATGAACACTGGGTGTTATATTTAAGTGATGAATCAATAAATTCTATTCCTGAAAACAATACTACACTATATGTTAACTAACTTGAATTTAAATTAAAAAAAAAAAGATTCTGGTGGGTAGGTATAGAGATCTACTCATAGCCACCAAAGACAAGCATCACATGCAAGATCCCTTGCTTATTAGATCTGCCATTTATCAGTCTGGAGTGGCCACTCCTTTCTTCTGTCTCTCCTTGCCCTCTACATACAAGGGCCAGTTTCAGATTTCACCTGAGAAGCTCCCTAGATTGCAAATCCACACCTACAAGACTAAACATATCCTTACCTTGAGATCCAGTAATTGCACTCTGTTATTTGTCCAAATGAATTAAATACGTGTGTCTACACAAAAACCTGCACATAGATATTTATTAGCAGCTTTATTGATAACTGCTAAAATTTGGAAGTAACCAAGATATCCTTTAGTATGGGAGGGAAGAGAAATAAACTTTAGTGCATCTCAACAATGGAATATTATTCAGCCACCTCCCCCAAAAATAAAATAAAGAGCCACCAAACCATTAAAGATATGGAAGAATCTTAAATGCCTATTACTAAGTGAAAGAAGGCAATCTGAAAAGACTGTATACTGTATGATTCCCACTATATGACATTTTGGAAAAGGCAAAACTACGAAGACAGTAAAAAGATCAGTGATTTCCAGGGGTTGGGGGAGGGAGGGATGAATAAACAGAGCACAGAAGAGTTTTGGACCTGTGAAACTATTTTGTATGATGCTATAATGCTGAAGACATATTATACTCTCGTCAAAATCCATGGAATGAATATGTAACACCAAGAGTGAAGCTGATTGTAAAGTATGAACTTTGGGTGATAATGGTGTGTCTAGCCAGGTTCACAATTGTAACACATTTGCCACTCTGGGGTGAATGTTAATAATGGGAAAGACAATACATTTGTGGGAGCAAGGGGATATGTGGGAACAGTTTGTACTTCCTGCTCAATTTTGCTATGAACCTAAAACTACTCTAAAAAATGAAGTCAAGGGGTGCCTTGATGTTTCAGTTGGTTAAGTGTCTGACTTAGGCTCAGGTCATGATTCCAGGGTTCATGGGTTCAATCTCCACAACATGCTCTGTGCTGAAGCTCAGAGCTTGGAGACTGCTTCGTATTCTGTGTCTCTCTCTTTCTGCCTCCCTCCACTTACGCGCTGTCTCTCCCTCACTCAAAAATAAATAAACATTTTTAAAAATTTTTTAAAAAGTTAAAAAAATGAAGTCAATTTTTTAATTTAAATAAAAAGAAATTATTTGTACAAGTAATGCCTCTTGTACCTAACTATAAAATATGATTGAGGCCAATGGTGAGTCATTGATATTATTGTCTAATTATTGTAAGTCCTGAATTCATGTCACATTAATACTTGGCATCCAAAACAAACTTCACCATCAAGAACATTTCATAGTCTCACAATCCAGGGACTGCAAGGGCAATGTTTTCAAGTTCAGTTGATGTCAGTCTCACCAAAGTGGATCTTTTAGGCCAATCTCACTAAAACAGAGGGTAATTCTGGAACTTCTAAATATAATGGTGGTGAGACTATATGTAATTGCATGGAATGTTCAGTCTAAAATGCAAACAAAATGAACACCGAGGTTGACACTGAGCCAGTATAGTGGGCTGTTGGCCAATGAGCCTAAAATTCTTCTGTGGTCTAATGTGAGAAGGAATAGCCATTAATTGCCGTGTTTTGTGAATTCCAAAAGGAAAGGAGACACAACTGACAATTACTGGAGACCTGATCCAGCCCTCTGACCTCCAATAGTTCATGTGTAACTACATCCTTGTAAATACTGTTCCTTGCTCTCTCACTCATCCCGCAAAGATGGCAGGCATATAGTCCAGTGGCTGCAGTCATGGTCTCTGTGGTCAGACACACTTGGGTTCCCAATCTTTGGGTAAATTCCTTCCTTAGTTGTTTTCTAAATTTCAGCTTCTTCATCATTTTTTTTTACATTTATTTATTTTTGAGAGACAGAGAGAGACAGCACAGCAGGGAAGGGGCAGAGAGAGAGGGAGACACAGAATCGGAAGCAGGCTCCAGGCTCTGAGCTGTCAGTGCAGAGCCCGACACAGGGCTCGAACCGATGAACCCTGAGATCATGACCTGAGCCAAAGTCGGACGCTCAACTGATTGAGCCACCCAGGCTACCCAACTTCTTCATCTTTAAAAGGAGAATGACAGGGGCCCCAGGGTGGCTCAGTCAGTTAAGCATCCGACTTCAGCTCAGGTCATGATCTCACGGTTCATGGGTTCAATCCTCACATCGAACTCTGCACTGAGAGCTCAGAGCCTGGAGCCTGCTTCAGATTCTGTCTCCCTCTCTCTCTGCCCCTCTGCTTATGCTCTCTCTCTCTCTTTCAAAAATAAAAGAAAATAAACATTTAAAAAATTTAAAAATATTTAAAATGAGAATGATAATACCTACCCTAAGTATTACTGTGAGGTTTAGTGAGATCATGTGTATAGGGGGTTTAGCACAATGCCTCATACAGACCAATAGCCATTATACTGAAGAATATTGGGTTTGCAGACACTGTATCAATCAGTCCATTCCCCTCTCCACACACATTCATTCATCGATTTCATTTATGTGTAATTCATTCATTTATTCAATCAATCTGACAGTCACTGGTTTATTTAATCACCACACAACAAACAATACCTCTCCATTGTATGCCAGGCATTACACTAAAAACTATGAGAGATACAGAAATGAATTAAATGTTGACCTGGTGGTTAAAGATTTCAACAAGTTTAACAGAAAAGTGGGATATGGGGTACCTGGGTGGCTCAGTCGGTTAAGCGCTGGAGTCTTGATTTCAGTTCAGGTCATGATCTCATGGTCAGTGAGTTGAAGCCCTGTGACAGACTCCCCACTGACACCCAGTGCCTGGTTGGGATTCTGTCTCTCTCTCTCTCTCTCTTTCTGCCCCTCCCCTGTGCTTTCTCTCTCAAAATAAACTTAAAAAAAATTTTTTAAGTAAAAAAAGAAAGAGGAAGATATGAACACAAATAATGGTAATAATATGAAGTGCGAAATGTTAAGTTACATGAACTGCACCCATTGAAATGGACTGGGGGTTGCAAGACAGGAGTTACTTTATTAGGGCAATCAGGACAGGCTCCACAGAGGAGAGGTTGTTTAAGCTAAAGCTTTTGGGAGCTGAAGTTGGACTTTCAGAGATAAGGAAGACAAGGGCTTTTTAGGCAATCTGTTGTGCCTCCAGTAAACCTCATATCACAAAATTCTGGATCTATACCATTTAACAGCTGCCTTCCTCTCATCTTTCTATGGAAAAGCTGAGCCCCCGAAGGGGGGAATTATCCCAGGCTCACAGTGTTTGCAAGTCCAAGCTGAAAATTCAGAAAGCTTAGCTCCCATGCCAGAATTCATCTGCTTTCTCATAAACGCTTGCTGAACATCAAGTGCCTGCTTAATGTCCTGTTTAAATATTCATCTTACAAATGTCTAGTTAGCACAGCTGAATTACAACAGAACCTGACCACCAATAATTTCATTTGCATGTAGGATCAACATGGATATATGGCTGAAGCCAGAATCTGGTCTGAGTTGAAGTTTGTGGTCACTTACATAATTTATATAATACTCCCCATGACTGCTTCATTATTGATCCTGATATTGAGATTGATTCCATACCCAGCTATTTCCCCTAGTAAATATTCTTTAGTCAATTCCACCAATATATTATGTCACACGTATATTAGCAAAATTAGACACCTAAAATGTACTCAGTGTTACATTTTTACTTTAGGACTAAATGATGGATGGATGCATGGATCTTTTGTGACACTTATTAACAATAGACAACTGAGGCCCTCAAAGAAACAAAAGGATCAACAGCCAAACGTGGGGAGAAAAAAAAACCCTGAGATTCTGGTGTTCTGAAAGGTTTGCCAAAAATCCAACAGATGAAAAGGAGAAAAATGAGGAGTCCTGGTAATCTGACAAACCAGGAAGAAGGTGAATTGGGAAAGGAAAGGCAGGCCAGGGTCGAGATCCAACAGTTGTGGGCATTTGAAGTAGGAAGAAGCAATATGGCAGTTTGCACTTCAAAGACCAATAAGAATGAAGGGAAAGAAAATTTGTTTCCCTACCTTCTTCCTCTGCTTCTTTTCCCACCTGCTGGAAGCTAGGCTAACAATTGCAAGTGAGTGTGCATTAAAAGTCAGAGTCAGTTGTAGTTCTTTGATTCCCTTTGGTGGTCCTTTCATTCTAAGGATCCCAATAGGGCAAAACTCATGATACATGTTGAGCACAGCAATGAAACACAGTCACTGGTTTCCTAGTCTGCTGTAGGCTGAGTCCTGAGTATTTTAACAAGAGTGTTCCACATAGTTCAGATAGTTTTATCAGAATTCTCTGCATCGGGTTTTTGTGCCAAATCTCAGCTAAGGTACTCTTCATGTTTGTTTTTCTAACTCCCGTTGAGTATTTCTTCCTCAGAAACCCACGTGGAGAGTGGCTGTGATCCACACATGATGCAGATATTCCCAGAATCCCAGGTCATTATAATATCAAGCTACTCCAAAATCCATCTTTTTTTTTTTTCTGATGGTAGAGAGACCTGGATTTAAATCCCAGTTCTGCCACTTCCTAGAAATATAAATTTGGGCAGTTTCATATGTGAAATAAGGATCAAGATAAAAACTAGGTCATAGGGTTGTTTCAAAGTCAAATGAGCTAGTGGGGGTAAATCTGGTTTGTAAACTGCACGTAAATGCAAATATGCAATGCTATAGAAAGAACACTGACTTTAGGGTCAGAGAATTGTTTCAAGTACAGAAATTTCTCCTTAGTAACTTATTTAGCTTAAGAGACCCTGAACAACTTGGTCTACTATTCTGAGTTTCAATGTCCACACCCATGAAACGGGTTGAATGATACCTCCCTCCAAAGGTTGAGTGAAGTTAAGATAAGACAATGCTTATGAACTATCTGAAAATTAGTCATTTAATTAAAATTTCTTTTTATTATTGTGTATGGTGTTGTTCTTATTAATATTATTTCTGCTAAATTATGATTAAACCAGTCTGGCTGATGAACACAAACAACACAGTGATCATGCTTCTTTGGCAGGGGCTGTCTGTGGAACAGAATGTCTTTTGATTTTGCACCAACTGAGGGGGGTACAGACAGGATCAAGCCCATACCTCTGAGGTACAAGGGGAGAGTCCCACAGTAGAGATCAACTCTGCACTATCACCACCAAAAATCTTTCTTCCCGGGTCAAGGCATCCCTTGAAGTCTTTGCATGGAAGTGGCCTCTTCCCATGCATTTTCAGCAAAGCACAGAATCTCTGAGAGATGGGATCCTTTGTCTGGGCTCCCAAGTGACCATGCTGCTATATCAGGCCCTATCAGTGACCCAGAACCTTTTACCATTGACTGAATCACTGGCCAGGCAATCGGCTCAGAGGTGAGAAATGCTCAACAGATAAAACACAGCGAAGGCCCAGCAAAGCCAGTTCTACCCCTTAGAGGAATTACACTTCAGTGAAATGAGGTGCATGTATGAAGACTTGACCTCTTAACAAGGAAGGGCAGAAACTGATCACCAACCGCAACCCCATGACCCAGAGCCCTGATAAAGATAAGTAGGCTCCCAGTGCCCTCTCTCTCTGGGCTTACCCCAGGGAACCCAAAAGATAACTATTACCTGAGAAATGAAATGACTTATCTCATCTCAGAACCTTTTCAGTTAATCAATCACTCGCATTATGTTCTAAGTGCTCAGCTCAATGTTATAAAGGTAAAAATGGCTGCTTTCAAGGAGCTGACAATCTAGCTTATGTTCTGCTTGGAAAATATTCACCAGGGAGAATTTGTGTTTTTTGGTTTATTTGCTTTACCTTGCTTTCTTTTATTTATTTTTGTTTGTTTGTGGACTTACTCCTCTGAATTTAAATTGTTAGGTGACCATGTTGCCTGAACTCTGTTCTTGTTCCCAAGGATTCTAAAGAAGGAAGACAAATTATATGTAAGCTCTGTATATTGTCTTCCAAATCAAGGCACTTGGTTCCTGTTCTGCCACCATCTGGTTATATATAGGACTTCAAGCAACTTACTTCTTTTCTGTACTATCTCTAGGCCTTATTTTCCTTTTCTAAAAATTCAGGGAGGTATGCTAGAGATCTTTAAGGTTCTATCCAGGACTGTATTACCAGACTCCTTCCAGCAGAACCTCTCCTCGTGCAAGATCAGACTTCCACCCTCTTCCTCCCCATCAAAAACTAGTTTTCCTACTGGTGGGCAAAAATGATATTTCAAAGAATAATTCTGGTCGCAAAGCTGAGAATTTGCAGAATCAAGGTAGTAGTACAAATAAGACCAACGACATTTCATACAAAGCATGTGAACCGTGGTTTTTCCCCTTCAGAGTACTCCAGTATTCATTGACCCATTCTATGCATGATGAAGCAGAGGAGTGCATTTCATTAGTGACATGCAGGAGAAGCCAGCCTGCTATAAACGGCGAGTCATAAAACCACTATTAAGTGTATATTAAAATTCTAACTGTGCCAGCTACTGCAGACAGCCATAATTGGGTTTTACTTTCCTTCTGTGCCAAATGTTGCCCTTTGCATATGAGACCAGACAAGGCGGAACAGAAAAATCCATAAATACTGGGACTTTGCTGCAATCCTGAAAGGTTTTTAAAAAAATCATTGGGGTGCTTGAGTGGTTCAGTCGGTTGAGCATCTGACTTCGGCTCAGGTCATTATCTCACACTTAGTGGGGTTTGAGCCCCATGTCGGGCTCTGCGCTGACAGCTCAGAGCCTAGGGCCTGCCTCAGATTCTGTGTCTCCCTCTCTCTCTCTGCCCCTGCCCTGCTCATGCTCTGTCTCTCAAAAACGAATAAATGTTAAAAAAAAATTTTTTTTTAAATAAAAAAGAAATCACTAAGATAAAAGCAAAGCTGTTGATTTCCAGAAAGTTCCTCTCCTCTCTGGGTCTCCGTTTCTTCATCTGTAAATTGAGGGGGAAATAAACCTCTTAGGTCCTTTCTTGTTTTTCTGTACTATCTCCCCATGCACGATCTAAGGAGGCTTCTTTTTCTCTCTCCACCTCCTAGCCTGACAAAGAGAGGGGTGAGTGCAGCTTGTATTTTGACTATGGCCACAGCGAGGGGTCAGGAAGTAGAAAGAGAATTCATTACACTTCAGTGAGGAGCCCTGGGCTTCTTCATCCTGTCTTGTCATGGACTGAGTAATACCAGGTGTCACTTACCGAATGACGAACGGCTTCCGTGCGCCAGGCTCTGTGCTCTCACGACAGCATACAGAGGCACATAGTGTTAGCCCCATTTTACAGATGAGGAAACCAAAGCTCAGAAATTCTGAATAATTTATTCAAGAACCCAGAACTGGTAAGCAGCACAGCCCGAACTGGGCACACCCCATCCTCTTAGGGACCATTTCTTATTTCTTTGTCTACCTCAATGTCTCCCTGACAGAAAGACATTATTGGAACTTACTCTACTTTGAACCTACTTTACCAGAAAAGATAATAATTAAATCAGCATGAAAAAAAATAGGAAATAACTTTGAAGAAACAACTCCTAAATCAAGGAGAAATGGTTATGCCCTATTAAAGGAAATTATGCCCCCAAATAGCTAGCTACGTCCTGTAAAGTCCTTATTCCCCGGCAAGGGCTCTAATCAAAACTCACCGTTCTGAAGTTGGGGGACAGGATGGGACCACTGCTGCTCAGCATCCCGATGTCCCTGGCCCCAGTGTCGCTCCCACCAGGTAGCCAGCTTAGCAAGACTCGCTGCTCCTTGGGAGCTGTCTGGTCCCGGCATTCGCGAGTTACCTCGCTCTGGCTGATGCTGAACTCAAACTAGAACGAAGCTGGATTTGGCTTTCTTGCTCTAAGGAGCATCCTCAGAAACCTGCATGCTTCGATCTTCCCAGAAGAACAACACACAGGAGCTTGAAAGTGAAAGGGGGCAACAAATCCACACATTTGTTTTTTGTTTCTTTAAAGAGTTAGTTTTTAAGTAACCTCTACACTAATGTGGGGCTCGAACTCACAACCCCAAGATCAAGAGTCACATGCTCCAGCGACTGAGCCAGGCAGGTGCCCCAAATCTGCACCTTTGTTAAAGGAAGTAGCTGGACAGCTCTAAGTCTTTCACAATCTCCTCTCTGCTGGCTTTCGAAAACATTAAGCACCACCTTATGTTTCAGTGTTCGACTTTTCTGAGGGTGATCACAGAAGCACAATTTCAGGTCCCACGAGAACTCATTAGCATGGAACTTCAGAGTTTGCCAGTTTTCTCTTGAGCTCTGCCATTCATCCATTACAAAGTGTCTCTCATAACAGGAGAATCTCTCCCATATCTCTCCACTGTATCTCTCATGCCAATTCTTTCCAGTGGAAAGATTAGCATGCACAGAAGTGAGCAATTTGCTCCAAGTCTCATCTCTAGTAAATAACTGAACAGACCAAGAAGCCATGCTTTCTAACTCCAGGCACCTGCACATTATTCCCTGAGCCTTCGGCTCATCACCTGCAAGGTCCAGTGACATACCTCCTTTGGTGCAGACTGCAGATTTCCTAACAGCATAAAACTGCATGAGACTTCTACAAGTCTCCTGAAAGGAGCTCCTGAAAGGGAGGATGCCCTTTCAGGGCTCCTGAAAGGGAGGATGCCCACTCCCTCCTCCAAGCTCATTCATCTGGAACCTTGCTGATGAGGGTCACATTCTAGAGATTCCATGGAGGAAAGCTGAAAGGATCCAACCCCCTCTGTGATTGCAGAATCACTACACCAGCCTTGGATCACCTACCTCCTGACTTTTTTACTTAGAAAAGAAATAAATACATATCCAGCTTAAGCCTCTAATTTGGGGATAACTGTCATTCACTACTGAACATGAAACTAAGAGACGTAGCTGCCTCACAGGATTCTTACAGGGTGAGAAGAAGGGGGCAAGGTCAGTAGACATCAAATGTGGACACGATGTATCTCCCTCTCATCTGAGTTCCCACTGTGTATCTATGTGTGTTGGTATGTATGTGCATGTGTGAGTGTCTTTTATAAGCTATTATGTGGTATTTCACCACCTCACAGTGACCACGTGACTTCTAAAGGGCAGAGACCTTGCATTAACATTCTTTGTGTTACAGGTGCCACATTCATTGTCTGCAACAAAGCAGCTTGAGAATTGACAATATACCCTGAAGGGGCCATTTTCAGTGTAAGAGTCGGTATGAATGCAAGGATGGAAGGCTGTCAATGTTATTTTAATGTGGGTTCCACCCTTTGGACCTCCAGGGTGAAATCCCAAACTGGCCCCTCAAGGGCAAGAAGAAACCTAAGAAAAAGGCAGACCATTCCAAATTAGTAGGTGGCCACCTTAATAAACAAGGGAATTTACATCTGAAGCTTGTCTTGGACCCCACAAAATAAAATGGTTTCTTCACTGCACATCAGAATCTTTGTTTTTAAGCTTCTTTATTTTGGGGGCGGGGAGCACGTGTGTGCACAGAGAGAGGGCAGAGAGAAAGGGAGAGAGAGAAAAACCATGAGATCATGACCTGAGCTGAAATCAAGAGTCAGCCGCTTTACAGACTGAACGACCCAGGCTCCCCACACACCAGAATCTTAAACGTTTACTTAGAAGCCTTAACTGGGTCTAGCCCTGTAAACCTCCCAAAGGCCTCAACAACAGTTATCCCCCTCAAGGCCTCTACCTTGAAAGCGGGCCCCCACTGTGTGAAGGTGATTGAGTCCAAGGACAGGGGAGGGTTGAGGAGCCTCTGATTGCCCGCCTGGCTTGTGGGGGTCAATCTGTGGTCACATCCTCTCCATGACTTCCTCCAACATTGAGGATTCTGCAAAGTGAAACAAAGAAAATCTAAAATGCACAAAGTATCACATTCTCAGTGATTTCTGTAACTAGGGAAGACTTATTGTGATGGCATGAATAAATGCTATGCATTTCGTCTCAGTAACTCAACTGATTATATTTCAGATGTAAATTAGTCATCTAATGCAAACACAAAGTAATTTGTGACTAATTACTCTTTCTTCTTAATGCAGATCAGAGGAGCAGCTCTGCTGTCCAAAATACCCTGAGCTGAGAGAAGAACATCCTGGTAACCATTTCAGGCCCACAGGTGGCAAGAGAATGGAAGGAAACGACATGCACTTTTAAGAACAACCCTGAAAGGGCGGGCCTACCTGGGCTGACTCCATCTTGTTCTGTGTCCTTCACCTTGACCACGCCTCCTCCCCTTAAGTAACCTCCCACTCACCTGCCTAACAGGACTCGGACCCTTCCCCAGCCAATCGTCTGAGGCCACAGCCATTACCTCACCAACTGCCCCTAGGCCCCAATAAAACCTTTGTCCTTTTGAAATTCAGCCCTCTCTCCCCAGTATCTCACCGCTGCACCAGTGCAGGTAGGGGATTGAGCTCTGAGCTTGAGCTAGCTCGAATAAAGGCTCTTTTGCTTTTGCATCGGACTCAGCTCCCTAGTGGTCTTTGGGGATCACGAATTCTGGGCATAACACCCTACGTGTCTAGAAAGACTCCCGAGGATGCCTGAGCATTAGAAGCTGAATTTTGACAGGCCCTCAGGATTAAAGAGATACATGTCCCATGACCCTGGACTCAAGGAAATCAGTCTGGTGTGGAGATCAGCATGAAAATAAATAACCACATACGATAAGATTAACTGTTGTACTGAATATATAGGAAGCATAGGAAAAGTGGCAAATACATTTGTTTGATAAAGGAAGATAAAATTTCATATAGGAGCATTTGAATTTAGATTTAATTTTTTTTAACCTTTATTTATTTTTGGGAGAGACACAGAGCGCAAGTGGGGGAGGAACAGAAAGAGAGGGAGACACAGAATCTGAACGAAGCAGGCTCCAGGCTCCCAGCTGTCCGCACAGAGTTCCACGCAGGGGTTGAACTCGTGAGCTATGAGATCATGACCTGAGCCAAAGAGGGTCCCTTAACTGAGCCACCCAAGTGCCCCGAATTGAAATTTAAATAGTGTCTAAATTTGTCTCCATGGAGGGGCACCTGGGTGGCTAGTTGATTAAGCTTCCGGCTCTTGATTTCGGCTCAGGTCATGATATCACTGTTTGTGAGATCTAGCCCTGTGTCAGACTCTGCTCTGACAGCACAGGGCCTGCTTGGAATTGTCTCTCTCCCTTTCTCTCTTCCCCTCCCCCACTTGCACTCTCTCTCTCTCTCTCTCTCTCTCTCTTTCTCTCTTTCTCCCTCTCAAAATAAATAAATAAATACGAAAAAAAAGTTGTCCTCCTGGACAGAGTAGGGGAGGACATTCCAGGAAGACAAAACACTGTGTGAATGTTTGGGTTGGAGGAAAGATAGGCCTATACATAGGGATTGGAAATAGCCTTGCATATTTAGGGAAACGATGAGTTATTAAGTTACCAAGACTGTGGGTCTTGCTATCTACCACCTTGTTATCTAGTTACCCATCCCAGGTGTACTTTTTTCCTTTGGGTTAAGACAATCTCCAGAAATCCATAGAGTTGAGAATTGTTGGGTTTCTTAATGTTGCTAACCACAGCAACAAAGGGAAGTGAAAAAACTCAGATGGTCACATCAGATCAAGACCCCTTCCTAAACCTATGGTGGAGAAAATCCAGTGACCGAGGAGTTCTAGCATGTTCACAGAGACCTAATTTTCTTTACTTCTTCAGAAGTTCATGATGTATGTCCTTCCTATCGTAAGGTTTACCAGGCATGGAGAGTCAAGAAAAACTAAATGCCAGGAGCCCAGGACAAGCAAGGAAGTGACACCCTCAGAAAACAGTATTTACTTGTTAACTTTTCAATGAGCAATTATTTCATTTCAGACTTTCAGTGGAGTAATATTTTTTAGACTGCTGTCCTTCAGGATTGAAAATGATAATAGTGCGGACTTACATGTTATGACAGATTCAAAGACAGAAGAAAAAGAACAGATGAATTCACAAAAGGCACCCTGAGAAGTATATGAGATCCAATAACTAGCCCAGAGAATCCTTCATTCTTACATCAATGACTTGCCCCGACTCTACTTATTCCACACTGTACTTTAAATCGGGTATGGCTTTTCAATCTTCAGGTTTCAAAACTTGAATTTCAAATTAAAATGTCCGATATAAAATATTGACCAAAAGACAAATGAGCATATAAGTATCTGAGAAGAGTAGTTAGTCAAAGGAAGAGACCTTGTTTTTCCCACTCCTTACAAGGTTTGATGAATGTACACAAAGAAATTATACGATAGAAAGAGTTCTGGGAAAATATGGGGTAGTGCCCATGATGTGGAGAACAAAAGCAAAAGAAAGGTAGAAAAAATTAAATTTTTGCAGCCCATTGACAAGTACGTGAAACAGGCAGAGTGACCTTCCTCCAGGAACTTGGCTGCCTCAATGTTACTACTTTGCTAGAGGCTAAAGGCAGCCTTAGCTTGACATTAGCCTCATGTCCAGGATCCTGTAAGTCTTCTTTAACATATGAAAATCCCTTTGAAAATTCCTTTATCTCTACCTGCCCCCCACCCTCCCGCAAGATACATGTTAGCAATCCTCTAAACATATAGCCCAGTGATATACATCTAAAGAGTCTCATGACTAAGGGTTTACTAGATAATAAAAAGTGACATTACCCTAACAACAGCTAACCCCTCAAGGTCCTAAAAACCTTGCTTCCAAATTCCTTAGAGACTTACACTATCCCTAACCCCCTCCCAACTTAAAAGTATATAATCAGTCACTCCCCACAACCTCAGTGCAGCTCTTTCTGCCCACAGGTCCCATCCCCGTGCTTTAATAAAACTACCTTTTCTGCATTGAAAACATCTCAAGAATTGTTTTTTGACAATCCACTCCCAGCCCACATCATATCAGCAACAGTATCATTTCTCTTCTCTCTGAGAACACAGTCCTCTGCTTCCCGTTTTCCGGTATCTATAAACAATTGTTTTATAGATTTTGTCCATTTTTCTAATTGTATATGGCAGGAACTTCATTTCAAAGCCTAACAGAGCCATAATATAATTTTGAATGCAGATCAGTCTATGGGCCATGAAGTGAAAATAGCAAGAGAAATCCTACAATCACCCCAAAGTTCTGTCCAGAAGCATATTTTGGACCATAATGCAGAGAGGAGACTCAAAGCTGAACAAGATCTTTCTAAATTGAGACAGAGATTAGATTAGAGTCCAGGGAAGATGAGACAGCTGGAAAAAGCAAGAACAAGTTCTAGAGACTAGTGTGCTATGGAAAAAAACTCCAGAAGTATGCATGCAGTGTCCTTGAGTCTTTGCTGAACACTGAGCTGTGCTTACATAAGACTGGGCTGCACACAGCCAAGGAAAGTGTGACTAGGGAGCCATAAGCTAAACAATTTCCAAAGGATATACAAAGTAAGAAGACAGTGACTCTTCAAACAGCCAGAGAGGACAGTCCCCAGACCACCTGGGCATTCAGAAGAGACCTCAGGGGTCACACCTTAGTAGAAGAATTAGGAGTCTATTCAGGGGGAAAATGCCATTCAAAAATGCAGGCAAAATAAAGACTTTCACACAAACCAAAAGTGAGATAATTTGTCTCCAGGAAATCTGCACCCCAAAAAAATATTAATGGAAACTCTTCAATTAGAGAGAAAATGATACCTTATAGAATGGGTCTGTTAAAAGGAATTAAAAGTGCCAGAAATGGTAAATATGTATGTAAATATAAATGAAAATTTTTAATTTCATAAGAGATAATTAATTTTAAAATAATAAAAATTCATTATGAAATTTATAACAAATGTAGAAGTAAAATGCATGAAAAAGAAAAGCACAAGGGATGGGAGAGAAAAAAATGAATGCATGACATTTTAAAGTTCTTACATTTAGGGGCACCTGGCTGGCCCAGTAGGTTGAGCGTCCAACTTCGGCTCAGGTCATGATCTCACGGTTCATGGGTTCGAGCCCTGTGTCAGGCTCTGAGCTGTCAGCACAGAGCCTGCTTCAGATTCTGTGTCTCCCTCTCTCCCTGCCCCTCCCCTGCTCATGCTCTGTCTCTCTAAATAAATAAATAAATAAATAAATAAATAAATAAATAAAATAAAGTTCCTACATTTTGAGTGAAGTGATACAATATTACTTCGGGGGGGACTGTTAGAAATTAAACATGCATATTTATATTTATATGATAATATTTGTTACTTTGAGGTAGGCAAAGAGATCTTAGATAAAATATAAAAAGCAAATTTAAAATATCTGTTCTTCAATAGATTTCTTTTTAAAAATGGAAAGGTAGTCCATTAACTGCTTGAAAACTATCTATACATACATATAGTCCTGGCACACATTTATTTATTTATTTATTTATTTATTTATTTATTTATGTTTATTTATTATTGAGAGACAGAGACAGAGCATGAGCAAGGTAGGCACAGAGAGAGGAGATACAGAATCCAAAGCAGGCTCCAGGCTCCAAGCTGTCAGCACAGAACCCGACGCAGGGCTCAAACCCACAAACTGTGAGATCATGACCTGAGCTGAAGTCAGACGCTTAACCAAATGAGCCACCCAGGCGCCCCCCTATCACACATTTAAAACTCATTCATATAATCACATCTATAACAACATGTGTAGAACTTATGTTCAAAATTTATAAAAGCAATTATGACTTAATTTTAAGACAAACACCCAAATGACAAAATAGACAAAATATTTGCATTGATACTTCACAAAAGGTATGCAGATGAATATATACCAAAAATATGATTAACATTAGTCATCAAAGGAATATAAACTACAATGAAATGCCTCAACACCCCATTTGAATCCTGACATTAAGAAGACTAACTATACCAGTATTAGTAAAGATGTGGAGAAATCAGAACTTTTATATACTGCTGGTGGTAATGTAAAATGCAACAACCACATTGGAAAACAACTTGACAGTTTCTAATAAATTTAAACATAACATTTATCTGACACCCAGTAGGTCCATCCCCAGGTGTTTACCCAAAACAGATGAAAACCTATATCTACTCAAGGCCTTTTATGTAAATGCCCATCAAAAGATGATGGATGAAGAAAAGGCTGGACATCCATACAATGGAACAATACTCAGCAATAAAAAGAATAACCGATGTCTCTCTGCATGCAACAGCATGGACTCTCAAAAACATGCTGAGTGAAAGCAAGCAGACATAAAAAAGTGTATACTTTGTTATTCCATTTATATAAAACTCTAATAAGACAAATCTAATATAAAATTGGCAGAATGCCAATTGGTGTTTGCCTTGAGTCAGGTTTTGGGGGCATCAAAATTGTCTAGAACTTTCTAACATGATAGAAATGTTCTATTTCTTCATTGGGGCAGTAGTTACATGGGTCTCTACATTCTTCAAAACTCATAGGAATGTACACATAAAATGGGTGCATTGTATATATTGAGATATACAGTTGACCCTTGAACAACACAGATTTGAACAGTGTGTCCATTTACACACAGATTTTTTTTTATAAATACAGCACAGTACCGTAAATATTTTTTCTCTTCCTTGTGATTTCCTTAATAACATTTTCTTCTTTTCTCTAGCTTCTTTTCTCTAACTTTATTGTGAGAATACAGTATATAACATCTATAACATGTGTTAATCAATTGTTTATTTTATCAGGAAGGCTTCCTGTCAACAGCAAGCTAGTAGTAGTTAAGTTTTGGGGAGAGCCAAAACTTCCATGTTGGATTTTTGACTGTGTGCATTGTTCAAAGATCAGCTGTAATTTACAACTTAATAAAGTAGATTTTTTTATAGCACTGGCTTCCTTTCCTATCTTCTGCTTCAATGTTAAGGAATTATGTTCTGAATTTAGAATTTGACTTTACTGCCCCTTCCAGATCACGGGTTAACTTCTCTTTTTATAAAAATATCTGAATGTTAAAAAATTATTCCAGCCATTTATCATTTAAATAGGAAGAGATTTATCCTACCAGAAATATTGTAATAAGAATGCTGTGCACGTCAAACAAAGTGGCACAATGGGTAAACCATTAGAGTCTCTGCAAAATTGTCACAGGGCACACATCGATGTCAAAAAGGTGAGGTGAGGGGAACTCTGAAGCTGGACCCACCAACCTTACATTTCTGATCCCAGCTACTCCAACCAGTGTATTCATTAAGACCATTTTTTTTTTTTCCTCAGAAACTAGAAGGCTAACAGGAAAACCATGCCCTGGGTATTTGTGTATTGATCAGTCCAAGTTGATCAATGGCATCGTTGGCTGCTCTGATGGCATTTCAGTTGCTATCCACTAAGAAAGGAAGGTAGAGCTCAATGTTGACTGAACTTCAGGTATCAGAGAAAATCTAGAGTTGGCTTCTGGGGTTACAACCTTCATGGTCATTCCAATAATAGGCACTAGGGAGATACCAAGGAACTAATAGTATATATATTGCCATAAGAAAGTGAAGAGAAAAGGAGAAAGGAAAAATTTTTTTTTTTTTTTTACATCCGTGGCTGAGACATCTCACTATCTGTGTTGACTGAGAAAGCATCATTTGTCTAGCTCCAATAGTCTACTCTCACCAGGACAGACCATAAGGTGTTATCCACAGAATGAAACAGACTTGGAGACTTCCACAAACATGTGTCAAAGATGCCGGAAGGCATTAGAGGAAACAACATATAATTTCCTTTCAGATTCCTCCAAAGAAGACTTGCCAAGGAAGGATAAAAGAGCTAGCTTTGAGAGACTGTAAAAAATGTACATTGGTGAGGTGGAACTTAGGACCAATGGATAGCAGTTGTACTGAGACATATCTTGTCTCAATATGAGAAGTTTCTAACCCAGAAGCTGCCAGGCAACGAGGTGGATATCCAGTCATCATATCTGCTCATGATCGAATGGAATGACCTCCTTTCAGGAGCGGTCTTTTAGGGTTACAAGTCATTCCCAAATATGATTCGATAATTCTCGCCTTCAATCCTGAAGATTACATAATTTCCTTAAAATCCTTTGAGCAGGATGGGGATAATAAACATAAAATATTGCTCATGCTTAAATGAGTACAATTCCCATTTTCTCTTCCGTCTCCCATATAAATTTATTTGACATCTTTTACTACATGGACTTAACAACATTTCATTTAGCAAATAAGAACCTTCCTTCCCCATTATTCTCTGACTAATGACATGCATAAGCCAGAACCCAACAAACTTAGCTTCCTTTTGAAATGCGCCTGGGCTCAGTTTCAAGACAGCCCTTGAAATGCAGCCATGACACATCTTGATTCAGCGAATGCCTGTGTCTTGGAGGAAGGTGAGAACAATGGATTCTGTTCCTCAAGAGATGGGCGGGCGGTGATTTTTTTTTTTTCTAACAACTGAAAGACCGAAATTCTTTTCATTCTGATCTAGGAGGTTCTCTGAATTCTTCAATTCCTCACAAATGGCTCTAATCTCATTACTTCTAGGAACATTTGGGAGAAAGGCAATTACAGGAGACACCATTTTTTTGTGAGGAATAATGAGACATTGTCAGTAAAGTGGGTTGTGCTCTCAGGAAGAATAGCACCAGAGGGGGGAAAAAAAAACACAAGATCAACAGTCTTCTTGTCTTCAGAATGGTCCCTCTCCCAAATAAAAGGAACACAATTTCACATGACCGAGTTTAAACCATGTTTTTAAATGCTGCTCCAAATTCCAAATATAAAGACACGTGTTTATGGATCTGAGCTTAGAGGCTGGAAACTGATGGACAAATTTGGTCAATGCCAGCACTTGTCTTGCTCTCTGAATTCTGACAATCACAGAGATCTGACCCTAGACGTGTCTTACTGTGTCTTACTGTGAGGACCTGTCTCCTTACTCCTGTTAGGTGCTATTTAAGGATGGTCACTGCCCTTGGCCCCAGCCAGGGTTCTTCAGCTCACAGTTCACACCATCCTACTTTCCCTTACATTCGATGAAAAGGGAAAAATAATGGCTCTCGTATCATTCTTTTGGTGCAGTATTCAAACAAAGAAACAAAGAAACAAAAATAAGATAAAATAAAATGAAGAAGCCTATATTGCCCTAGGAAATGTGTTCTCTTCCCTGATAACTGTTGCCCCAAAGCAGTATCCTAATAACCCCAGACTCTCCTTAATTCCAGAAAACACATTTGTACCTTCAAATTCTAATGTAGGCAATCTAATATGTAAGAGTTGGATTCAAACTTAAGAATACTCATATTTGATAGCTTAACACTGTACCTTTATATCCATTTATTTAATTTTCAAAACAATTCTATACGTGGGTTTTATAATATGGCCGATGAGGAGAGAAGACTTGATAAGACCTCACAGCTATTAAAAAGCATCACAGAACCAGTCCTGAGTGCTTCCTAATTCCCCCCTGCCCACCCTTATAGCCCTGTGTAACAACGCAGGTAAGAAGACTCTCTCCTATGTGCTCATTTTGCTCAATCGAATCAGTACATGCTTTCCTATGGGAAGGTTTCCAGCATTTCTCTACACTTGGAGATTTTTACAAGGGTAAAAAACTCAACAAGTAATGAATTATAAGACTCATTTCACACCAAAAATGATTCCTGACATCATCTAGAGTTCCTGTTGCATTTTTCAGTGTGTCCTGAGGGGTCACAGGCATATAAGTCAGCGGCTATTTGTTTTGTATGGAAGTTTGGTAGCAGCCAAGAAAATTGAGTCCAAGTGAAAACCCTTCTATTTATTATTCATAAGTTCAAATGGCATCTTTTATGGTTGGTAGGACATGAAATTCATTCTGGTCTCTTTTTTAAAATTCTGCATTTTATTTTCATTTCCCAAAAGATGTCAATAAGTTTGAAGGTAGCAGATGGACAATAGCTTAGCTAATGACCACCTGATCTGAGAATGAAAACCTTCCTCTCATCCTGAGGAATTATTCCACTTGAAATGGAAGTGGATTTAACTATTACAGACCCTCAGAACTAGGCTAGAGATCCCACACTTCCCCAGTCTTCCAGCATAGAAGGGATCACAGCCTGCAAGCTGCAGCTGTCTTAAGGTCATTTGGGAGGAAGGAAGAGTCTTGCGCGGGTGACAGTTTCATATTGGTGTACCTGACAGATGACGTGCCCATTAATGTCATTAACACTAAGAAGCAGACTCCTTCAGACATGGCACTCTTACTGGATTCCCATGTACCACCGACTTCCTTCATCCTTTTCTAAAGAATTTCAAAATGTTCATATTTCTGAAAACCGTGAAAACAAGGAATGTTTAGAAAAAGAACTTTCCTGAGTACACTGGTATTGCGATGGCCTGTCAAGATCCTTGACCCTGGGCCCTTGGAAGTTGAAACTAGTCGGCTTTCACTTCAGCCTGACCTGGATTCTGGGATCGATGCTGGAGGCAAGCAGGGAGGGGTGGGTAGCATACAATGCAGTGGTATTTGCTAGGGAGCGCAATGGAAACAGCTCATTTGCCCAGCTTTTTAGGCCAAGTTCTTCATTCTTCTCCAAATCAATACATGGCTTGACCTTCCTGTGCCTCCAGGATTAACATCCTATCCTGAATTCCAGTTCCAAAGCCCTTCACTGCCTTTTCTACTGAAAGGGCGGGCCTATGCCGGCCAACTCCATCTTGTTCTGTGTCCTCCACCTTGAGTGACTATGTCCCCGACATGACCCCTTTCCCGGGAAAATCGCAGAAACCTCAGACCGCGCCTCCTCCCCTTGAGTAACCTCCCGCTCACCCATTCAAACTTCCTGATCAAAACACACCCAGCGACCTGCGTAACAGGACTCCGACCCTTCCCCAGCCAATCGGTTGAGGCCACAGCCATTACCTCACCAACTGCCCCTAGACCCCTATAAAACCTTTGTGCTTTTGAAACTCGCTCTCTCTCCCTGGTATCTCACCGCTGCGTCGGTGCAGGTAGGGGATTGAGCTCGAGCTAGCTCGAATAAAGGCTCTTTGCTTTTGCATCGGACTCGGCTCCCTGGTGGTCTTTGGGGATCACGAATTCTGGGCATAACACTACCAGTTCTTTCTCTCCAGGCATAATGTTTTCTGTCCCTGAACAATACATTTTTATGACTACATCTCCTGTATCAGTTACCATCCAGGACAACTTCTACAAAATTCCTAATTAGTGGTTTGTTTTTTTTTTTTACTTTGTTCAGCATTCTGCCTATCTTTTTCTCGCTACACTCATCACCTAATTTTCAACAAAACTTCAAATTCATGTCCCTACATGCCTGAATCTACAAAAATGAAAATAACCTCTGAGAAATGGCTCTTCTCTTCCAGAGTCCCTCAAATGTCAGCAAAGATTCAAATGAAAATTCTGGGCTGAATTTTTGGTGAGATATTTAAAGGGTGTGCACTGGAATGTAATACAGACTCTCCATTCGGACAGGGTGGTCCTTCATCCTGACATGGGGCATGGTTAGGAAATGAGTGGGTGTGGTCCTGCCTTTTCCAGGTAAGTCACTTTTGCCATAAAACAGTTCCTCTGTCCAGTACTTGTGTAGAATAGGAATGCAACATACTTTTTTCATCCTTGACCCCTGCAATCAACTGTAGCAATTAATTTCACAAATTATATCAGGGTCTCTGACCCCTTGCCAAGAAGTAGCTACTTTTACCCTTTTTATTCTTAGAGTTTAGTGCTCCAGAAATGCTAAGCAAAATGCACACACACACACAAAAGTTCTCTTAAGTGTAACAGGGATATAGATCACCTTAATGGAAATGTATCTTTAACCTTGAATATTTAATCTCGAACTGTGCAATCAACCTGAAACTCTCCACTGTGAAATGCATTGGCCTCGGAGCTTATTCGATTTCAGTTTAGGACATAAACTGGGAGCACACACCCTTCAGAGAGTTCCTCTTCCCCTTTTGGACATGGCCAGTCACCCTGGATCCCTTTCCTTTCTGAGAGGGTGGGTTTTTGTCTGATTTTATGTTATTTTATTGACTGAGAAAATGTCCAAGCAGGAGGAGTTCTCGGATCTCTTTAAACAAGAACCCTCATTTCACAGATGAGGACACCAAGATAAGGAAAAGGTAATAGGTCAAAAGCCACTCAGCTAGAACAGGGACCACTCAACTCCTAACCCAGTAAGCGATTACATAATTCATTAAGTTACAAAGTTTCTACGCTGTGCCAAGCACCGGGTTCTGTGAATATAAAAAACACAGTCCCTGCACTCCAGAAGCCCATGTACCCAGCACCTCCCTGTGGCTCAGGCACAGATAGCCACCATTTTAGACATGGTCTTCATTCAGACTATACTTTATAAGAAGCTTCTGGAGGCTTTTATTTGTGTCAGCCTCTGAGGACAATTTAACTGGACTCAAAGGGGAATGCCTTTTTACCGAGCTAATGGGTTGAGACCCTGAGGAAGAGAATGAGATAATCCACCTGAACGCCAGCATCTACTTTGTCTCCTAGCGACTCTGCAGTCAGTGGGGAGGATTTGCAAAGGAGCATCTGCCAAACTCAGATTCGGAGACCCTTGCTGCTGGAAGCCGAGCTATCCCAGCCTGAGTGGCAGGGCCTGGGCTATGGACGGATTGGTGACTGCAGGGTGGCCCACCGACAGTGAAGCTTCTTGTACTCCCGCTTGTAGGTAATTTGGCCTTGTTAAAGTACCAGGGGTATTGTCTGTTGGGGAATTGTCCTCGACAGGCCCCCTGGGAAAAGAACCATTAGGAAAAAAAAAAATAAGGTTCCGCTAGAAATTGTGCGGCCTTATGTTTAGCCCTTGCCATCCCCCATGGAGACTCCTCTACTTACAGGAAGGAAGGATAGCCTCATCCCTTTGCCAGCAAAGAGGGCCTGTAAGGAGAGACATATGGATTTGAAAGCCCCACTCCGGCAACTAAGGAGTGTATCTCTGGGCACAGGTGACTTCAACCCCTAGGCCCACCTGGCCCCCCGGAGGCATTCCAGATGATGACTGAACCTAGTCAGCTCATTGGTTCCTAGGTGCATTGTCTCTCTGAGAATGTATGAGGCATGGGTTTCTAAGGCTTTTTCGGCCCCTTTCTTGCACCTCGGACCGAGGCAAACACATTGTTCTTCTGGCCTCATGTGGTTAGGAGGTCATGTCCCTGTAACTGTTCCACTTGAGGTGTTGAGAAATGGAGGGCCTTTCACGAGAACAGCAAGGCAAATGCTTTGTAGATTATAGATAGACGCAGATGCATAATGGAATAATGTAAGAAATTAATCTATAATCAAAGGGTATGCAGGAAAGTTAGGGGAAAATCGCCATGTTATTTCTTAAAGGTTGATTACACATAGGAACATTTTCAAAGTTAGGTAATGTTAGAAAAACATAGATGACGTATGCTACAAGGAAATCACTAGCAAATATAATGCCACGTTTGCTGCAATAAATCGGCCAGTTCAACACACTGCTGTTGTCTGTGTCCATTTTTATTTTAGTTTTAGTTTTTTATTTTAGTTTTTTATTTTTTAGTTTTTTATTTTAGTTTTGTTTTACTTTCACCGACGACGCCGTTCTTCCTTCGGGAACCCCTCGTTGCTGGAGCTGGTCTCTGGCACCTTGTCTTTGCTCCCCTGGCACCACGTGCTTGGCTGGGTGTGTGTACATGTCTCCTAGTTAGACTTGAACTTCCTGAGGACAGTGATTATGAAGTCCACCCACAGTGCTTAACATGGTGCCAGGCACATAGTAGCTTTATACCAAGTGATTTTCAATTTCACTAATAATATTCATATATTTAAATGAGCTTGGAAGGGGGCTGCTATGGAGACAAGTACTAACGAAAGGAATTTGGGAGACTGGTTTGTCCAGTGCCCCTGCAGCCCTCCTTGAATGCGCTTTCTGCCCTGTCACCTTACAATCCCTAAAGTCACTGTACACAGAGCAGTCACACTTGGGCAGGGAGGGCAAGGCGTTCCTCACCTGGGCTCCTGCTGGTCCTTCTTTGTGCAGCTTCCTCGCCCCCCTGGGCCTGTGGAATCTGAAGCTGGATATGGTCATGGTGACCGATGCAGATGGAATGATATAGAAACAGAAGAGTTAACACCCTCTGTCAGCTTTCACTTTAAGTTCACAGGAAAAGAAAATAGAGAAGTTTTCAAGCATAACAGAATTTTCTATTCCAACTCCTTAAAAAAGAAAAATGCCTCACAAATAGAATCTTCCTTTGGACATCAAATTGCTCAGCTGACAGCATTTTTAACCAAGAAATCAAAAGAAGAAAGATGAGTGGAATTTACAAAAAGCACCCAGACAAGGGGAATGAAGTACATTTACCATGTAGGTGAAACATCAGAGGAGACTCATATGTCTGCCTTGGAAATTCCCAGTCTTGTCATTGGATTCATCTGAGTCCATGGATATGATGAGCTGAGTGGCATAAGGCTTCCTTGGGACATGTGCTGTGACCAGGAGGATTCCAGCTGTGCAGACTGGTCCATCTCCGCTGGAACCCACGAAGTTCAGGGATAGATGACAGAAGACAGAAGGAGATAGTGACCAAAAAGGGGCCTTGGACAGCAGTCCCCACCACCCTGATGCCTGTGATGCTATGGACAGTCATACAAGCCTTGGGTTCTAGGTGATAACCAAGTCAAATCGCTATTTAGAATCTTAGCCTGTGTCATACTTGGCTTTCTACGTCTCTGCTTGTAGTGAGAAAATTCTGAGCAGAGCTTTTATTTACTACAAAACTTTGGCATTTTAGGCTGCAGGCCTCTCCTGCCAGGAAGGATAAGAAAAAGAAGTAAAGGGGGAAGGAGGGAAGATTCTGTGACTTCTTGAGCCGGCATTATTGCCCAACCTGGGAGCTCAAAATAAGAAGAATGTGTTTTGTCTCTGCTTACTTTTTGTCTCCAAGTCTCTTTGTAAGGTGTCCAAAAGCTCTTATCTGAAAGTCCTGCCATTCTAGTAGGGTGAATGCAGCTCTTGGCACATAGTAGATTCTTAATATACAGTGATTGATAGGACGTGACTTGATTGGGTTTACTAATCTTAATGCAAATTGGGACAGAGTTTTTCTTCAGGTCCTACTGAGCAAGATCACCTCCTCTGGTTCCCTGATTATGTAGATATCATCATGCCAAGTTTCTCAACAGAGCTAGAAAAATCAACACACAGTGCCCGGTATGGATTAAATGTCATAAGCAGCAATTCTAGGAAGAAGATGATGCATCCTATAAAACTAGAGTGACCCTTGCCAGCAACCCATGGCTGGCTTGAGCATGCTCACAAAAAAGAGCAAAGCAAAACACCGGAGACCAGAAGTGAGTAAAATGCATGCCTGCCTTGAAGAGCTCACCGTCTGGTGTGGAAAGGGAGGAATAAACCAGACATACAAGAAACAACTCCCACAGAATCCAGTAAGAACCACAATGGAGGAGAGCTTAGGTATGGTGGGATGTCAGAGTGCTGGCCAAATAATTCTGTGTGTGGTGGTGAGATTGGGTGGTAGCAAGGAAAGAGGTAGTGTTTGAGTTCGAACCTGAAATATGTTGTTGAAGTATGAGAGGAAATAGAAGTATCAGTCAGACTCCCAACAGGAAGCAGATGGCACTCTCAAAATGAAATAACTTCAGGAGATTTTATTGTGTGGGGACTATTTCCCAAAATATGGGTAAGAGAAACCAGAGTAATCCAGGTGAGAGCACAGTAACCCAGGGCCGGTGGAAGCTGCACTATTACCGACCCTTAGCTGGAAAGAATGCGTAATTACCAAATCTCAGAAAGTGACAGTAATCATTGTTGGACATCTGGAGAAGAATAGTGACCACTTGTCGAGGAACACAGCCAGCCTGTGGCAACCTTGTAGGATGGGAGCTAAAATGCATAGCCTGATCTCACTCTCCTCCTTTTAATCTCCTGCAGGTGGTGTGGGCTTTGGCCAAAAGCATCTGGAAGCCAAAGGGCAAGGGGACCTACTGATGTAGGCCAGGCTCAATGGAGGAAGGTAGAGAGTGGGTCTGGAGAGGGTCAACAAAAGATGTCTGCCAGGATCAAAAGTGAAGTCACAGTATGAGCAATGACTAGGAATGGGAAGGCCTACTGGGGAAGAATGAGAAGCTGAGCCTATAACCCACAGAGATGTCAGTGGGAGATGAGACATCTCTCCCTTCCACGCCTGGGGCATGAAAGTTCTCTACTCCAGTCCTGAAAAGGCAATATTTCATCAGCAGCCCCAGGCTCTAAGACCCTTGTCATTGCTGCTCAGTTCCCACTGTGAGTCCCACCACCGCTGAGGCACTCCCTCCCCTCACACCCCCATCCCGTCATGCTCTCCTGTCACTGCCTCTTCTCACACTCTGAAGCCTGCACTGGAAATCAGTGAAGAGAACCAGGTGGGCTGGAAGGGTTAGTGTCCATTTCAGAAACCTGCTCCCCACACAGCCTGAGTTGAGAGTTTCATCAGGAATGACCCAGACCTGGACATGTCATTAGTAATAGTGATTATGTCACCAGAATTTGCTGTGTTCCATCCTTTTGCTGTAGACTCCACTCCATGCTGGAGCCACTAGGTCTGAACTCTAACTCACTCATGGCTCAAAATCCATCCTGACATCAAAATGTGGGATTTATTCTGTGCTTGAGTTCCCTCTCTGATAACTTGCCTCTGGACCAGTCTCTTGCTAGCTCTGGAGATTGTCTTGCTTGGGACTCTACCTAACGACACCTCAAATAAGACCCAGGAGAGATGCCTTCAGCAGAAAGAATGCATATAAAATCAAGGAATACTGTAGATTTTATAACATGTCTGGTCCAGGTTTAGGCTCAAAACTATTATTTTTCAGCTTAAGTAGTAGTTCCTTGAAGAAATGTTTTCCAACTCACCAGCCAAAATTCATTATCCTTTTTATACTCTATAATAGGGCAAGGTTCCTCTCCCTCAAAGCTCTTAGACTGAGTGCTATGTGCAGTCATAGAGACTATATACGGCACAGCTTCACAGAAGACCATGCATACGGACTAGGATATAAATGGTTCGCCCTGGAGTTGTACAGTGCAATCCTGCACAGCCATAGAAGTGGGTCCCTCTCGATACAGGAGTGCTGATGCATAGGGGTACTTGTACCCCAATGTTTATAGCAGCACTTTCAACAATAGCCAAATTATGGAAAGAGCCTAAATGTCCATCAACTGACGAGTGGATAAAGAAGATGTGGTTTATATATACAATGGAATACTACTTGGCAATGAGAAAGAATGAAAGCTGGCCATTTGCAGCAACATGGATGGAACCGGAGGCTATTATGCTGAGTGAAATAAGTCAGGCAGAGAAAGACAGATAGCATATGTTTTCACTCTTATGTGGATCCTGAGAAACTTTACAGAAGACCCTGGGGGAGGGGAAAGGGGACAAAAAAAAGTTAGAGAGAGGGAGGGAAGCAAACCATAAGAGACTCTTAAATACTGAGAACAAACTGGGGGTTGAGGGGGGTGGGGAAGAGGGGACATTGAGGAGGGCACCTGTTGGGATGAGCACTGGGTGTTGTACAGAAACCAATTTGACAATAAATTGTATTTAATATAAAAATAAATAAATACATACATACATACATACATACATACATACCTACATAACCCCCCCCCCAAAAAAAGGAAATGGTTTATGGGAGAAAGACAGAAGACAAAGAAATCAGAATGTTACCTGTGTGTATCCTCACATGATTTTTATAATTAGTTGCACTGGCAAGTGCCCTCCCGCATCCTGCTTCTGTGCAGTAGTAAGGTCTTTCTCCTATGTGTGTCCTAACACGCACTTTTCTGATATTTGACATTGTAAAAGACCGACCGCAGCCTTCAAAGGGACATTTAAAGGGCCTTTGTCCTGAAAATACAAACAGAATAAATTAAATGATGCAAAAAAAGTGGGTCCCTCTCACTCTTTAATATCTATTCATTAATATGATTATCCAACTAGTGTCTGTCTCCCTCACTAGTCTGTAAACTCTATGAGGATAGTGGTTCCCAGTATGCAGGAGACCGTGTCTGGCACATAGTAGTCACTCAAGTATTAATGAATATTTAATAAATCTTCTGAAACTACAATTTTATTTTTTTAATTAATTTTTTTTAATGTTGATTTATTCTTGAGAAAGTGAGAGAGAGACGGAGCACGAGCGGGGGAGGGACAGAGAGAGAGAGAGGGAGACACAGAATCCGAAGCAGGCTCCAGGCTCCAAGCTGTCAGCACAAAGCCCGACGCGGGGCTCGAACCCACAGGCTGTGAGATCATGACCTGAGCCGAAGTCGGACGCTTAACCGACTGAGCCACCCAGGCGCCCCTGAAACTACAATTTTAAAGAGTAGAAGCCGAGATCCAGCGAGTTTAAGTGGAATGCTTTATTAACTCTTAGGAAAGAGTTAATAAGTGATGGAGTCAGAATTTAAGTCAAAAACATGTGTTTTTCACTGTTCAATGTGGTCTTTAAAATACAGTAAAACGGTATGTTTTGAAAGCTGGCTGGAATACAAATAGAGATCAGTAAAGAGAAGGTCAAAGGACACTGATGCCCTCACTACCTTTACCTGGTGCCAGCTTAACAGGTGCCTCCTGGATAGTTTGTAGGAAATCTGCCAGAGCCTCCCGTCCAGCCTCACTGCCCGGTCCAGAGAGGTGGAACAGGCAAGTACTGAAAGGGTAGCTCTTGAGTCCCTAGAGGCCAGTGATTTATAATCCAATGGCATCCTCTTGTCTGCTTCCCTCATCATTTTCCCACCATGACCTGCCAAGGGCACCACCAGCCTCTGCACCTCTGTCCCCGCAGGCAAACAGGCAGCCGCCATTCTGAGAGAGAGCCTCTGTGCGCACCCTGGGGTGCCCTGCCTCTGCCTTTCCACCTTCGTCTGCAGCAAGGAGGGAGTGGAAGTGTTCCTTCTTCCTTCTAATGCCAGAACTCCCAGGAAGCCCAGTTAGCGTTAACGGCCTGCCAATGTACTTTTTACAAACCCATTTTTCCCCATGTCACTCAATCAGGAGAGGAAAATTTGTGGCCACCATAAAGTTGACATACACAATGTCAAAGTATTTTCATTTGTTTTGGGGTTTTTAATGATGAAGAAAAAAGAAACAATTGTACACTGAGAATTTACAGTAACGTTTTTTTCAACGTCTACAGTAAACAGTTTGCTTTTCTAAGTAGCCAGCTACTTTTTACTTTTTCTAAGTAGCCAGCAGACATTTTGCTCACTAATGTGCTCTTAGTCTGGTGGGGTTTTATATATTATATATATTATATATACATGTTATATATATTTTATATATTTATATATATATATATTTTATATATATTTTAAATATATATATATTTTAAATATATATATAAATATATATAAATATATAAAAAATATATATATATAAATTATATATAAAATTTATATATATAAATATATAAAATGTATATATTTTAAATATATAAAATATATATATAATATAAAATATATTTAAGGTGGGGGATAGAACAAATTTTATTTTAAAGCATAGTAGCTTGACCAGCAACTTTTATGTATCCAGACTAGGGTTTCTCACAGTATCATTATGGACATTTGTTCAAGATAATTCTTTATTGTTGGGGTCTGTCCTGTGGAAACTGTTACTCAGATTAAATCTTAAAATTGCTCCCTGTTACCCATTAATAGAGGATTAGGTATATAAAATTCAGGTTTTTAGTAAAAAGCAGTGAATAGTATAAATTTTATTTGGTTCAACCTAACAAGATTCAAGACTGAAAACCTTGATATTGGGGTCATATAATGAGTCTTTGTTGTAAGGGCCTGTCCTGTGACTTGTAGAATGCTTAATGACATTATATATATATATATATAATATATATATATATATATATATATATTATATATATATACAAACAGAAATGTAGCTTCACGATCTCCTTCAGGAGCATGCAGGCACAGGTCAGTTGCAGGAAAGACAACAAGCACCTGAATGTGAAGGTCATTTGGGAGGCCTCCCCTGCCCTGCCTGCCTTTGTTATTGCTCTTCTGCAGTAAGCTCTGAACCTTGAAGCAGTAAGTCTCCAAGCACGTAGAAATGTATGAGGACACAGTGCTGGTTTGCACCCATTGGTCCCCATGCAAATACATTCCTAAGAAGCCTATTGCAAAATTCATTTTTCCTTATAATAAGAAAGATGGTTGAATTTCTCTGATTTTTATACATTCCTTTATTGAAATCTTCTAAGTATTCATTGGTACAGAATTCCTTAGACATTTGTCCCCACGTGCAAAGAGCAGGTCATTTTCGGCCTACACAGGCCCAGCAGTGTCTATACATTTAGGAACACTGCCATCACGCACTTGGTACATGCAGCTCTTGCAAGAAGGTCCTTATTTAATGTTCTGACATCTTTTATTCTGATAGAAGTTTATAGAGATGGAGTCATTCTGGCTACAATCTAATTACTGGCAGAAAGTAGCGGGAGGAAAGTCAATGAAGCAGACACAAGAGACTTCCATTCCAGTGTTGGCCCTGGTAGTTTACAAATCATTATCATCTTGGGGAAGCTAAAACCTGCATCAGCTTCAGCAGCAGCAGTTTTTGCTTCTGTCAACGATGACACAAGTAACACGCTCATGTCTAACTATAGACATTGTTAAGTAGTCATGGAAAAAAATAGAGGATCTAAGGGATCTATGAAATGTTGCACAAATCATCATTGTTATTCTCTGCAAATCTCCAGCAGAGTTGATATCAGGTGGAAAATAGCCCATGGTGAGCTGTTATGCATTCTTCTGTGTGTCTGGTTTTGATGTGTCACAACAACTCTTAAATTACCTCAAGAACCAGGTAACACACTGATGAGCATAAATGGACAGGGGAGGAAGTGGCATGAGATGTATTTGAAGACATAATTAGGTGTCACATTATGTGAGGCATTGCATCTGTGGTAAAGGGTCTGGATTTCATCTTCAAAGCAATGGGAAGCCATTGGAGGGTTCTGGGTAGAGAGAGCGACCTCTGCTCTGATGTGTGTGTGTTAAGAGACCACTGGGAATGTTCTGTGAAGAACACATGGTGGCAGCAGAAAGACCACTTGGAAGCCTTTTCCATGAGTGCAAGCAAGAGACAAAGATGACTTAAAGGAAGGATTTGGAATATGCTTTGGAGGTCAGTCAACAAGAATTGGCTAGTAGATCACATGTGAGGCATGAGGATAAAGGAAAAAGAAAGAATGACTGTCAGGTGGTACTTGAGCAGCTAGATGAATACAAATGTCACTTATTTAGAAGGGGGGATACTAGAGGAAGGAATTGGTTTGGGATGGAAAGCAAGAATCCTGCCTTGGCTATGTTGATTCTGAAATGCCTAGTAGACATCCAACTGGCCCAAGCTACATAGCAGTGACACCCCTGCTGATCATTAAGAGTGACTGCTCAAACAAAAACATTTGTGCTTCACCTCTGGGATCTGCATCAACTAAATAGAAATCAAATTAGCTGGGATTAATTACAGTTTATAAAATCTGCCAGAATTGTATTAATGAGGATGTTTTTTTAGGTTCGGTGTCAGAAACCCAATGGCAACTGATTCTGTTCAATAGAAAAATCTATTGGCTCTTGAAATGGAAAAAGTCCAAAAGAGGACTCACACATTACTGAATCTGGGTTAGCTCAGATGATATCCCACAAATCTTTCCTCAGTTCAGCTTTCACTATTGTAGCTTCAACCTCAGGCAGAATCCCACATTTTGGGGTGTACAAAGATTTCCCAGGGTCAATTCTAATCTTACTTCCTACTAGTCTAGCAATCCAGAAGGAAAAGGGCATCTTTTGCCACAGCAGCAAAAAGGCATTTGCCAGTTCTGAGCTCCTAACAATCCCTAGAGCCAAAGATGAATTCAGCTCCTCACAAACCACATAAACTGAGGTGGGAGTTGTCCAAAGGGAAATAGAGGTGCTTTCATTACAAGAGAAGATAGCCATTGGATAAAGTCAAGTAACATGTGATGTATTAGTTCAGGCTGCCATAACAAAATGCCATAAATTGGATAGCTTAAGCAACAGAAGTTTATTTTCTCATAGTTCTGGAAGCTGGAAGTCCAAGATCAAGGTGCCAGCAGGGTTAGGTTCTGGTAAGGTTTTTCTTCCTGGCTTGCAACTGCCTTTTTGCTGTGTCTTCTCATGATAGATAGAGAGACAACAACCTCTCTGGTGTCTCCTTTTATAAGGGCACTAATCCCATCAGAAGGCCCCACTCTCATGACTTTATCTAATCCTAATTAACCTCCCAAAAGCACCATCTTCAAACACTATCATATTGGCAGATAGGGCTTCAATATATGAATTTGGGAGGGAGTTGGTTAGAGCACAATTCAGTTCATAGCAGGTGGACATTAAAAAGCTTACAGAAGTAACTTGAAGTTTTAACAGCAAGAAAAAGAAAACATAGTGCTACACAGAACTTTGCTAACATCACATAAAATTTGTGACTTATTTCACAACATATATGGCATAACAGGAGAGAATATTTTTCCTGCTCAAGAAAAGTGATTGCTGTTGTCACACACTAAGATTAACTCCAGCTGAATTAAATGATCACATACAAAATAATGGTAGAAAAACCACCAGACAAGAATTGTATATTTGTCAGATCTTTATTTTTTTTAATTTTTTAAATATTTATTTGTTTTTGAAAGAAAGAGAGAGAGATAGAGAGAGAGAGAGAGAGAGAGAGAGAGAGAGAGAGAAGTGGGGGAGGGGCAGAGAGAGAGAAGAGGACAGAGGATCCTAAGCAGGCTCTGTGTTGACAGCAGAGAACCTGACGTGGGGCTCAAACCCACAAACCTTGAGATCATGACCTGAGCTGAAGTTCAATGCTCAATTGACTGAGCCACTCAGGTGCCCCTCTCAGATCTTTAAATGGACAGTTTTCTACATTTTGAAGCAATAAAGAAAACAGAAAGAAAAATATTGGTCAATTTGTTTACAGAAAGTATAACTTTGTTACAATCAAACAAAACTCCAAACAGCTGACTATGAATATATCTGCACTGAGATTTCTTCTCTAAATCCACTCATTTACCTAACATTTACTGAGTGCTTACCAAGTCAAGTTTGCCAAACTAAACTGGGTTCCTCTCCTCTTTTCCTCCCTGGGTAAGAACATACTTTGATTATTTTGATGTCCATAAAAACCTAATCTTTGAACAATTCTGCCCACAGATTTTGTAACCTAGATGAAATGGACCAATTCTTTGCAAAACAGAACCTGCCCAAATTCCCACATGAACTAGATTATCTGAAAAGGCCTGTATCTATTAAGGAAACTGAATGTACCATTCTGGTGAATGATGTTGATAACAGGAAAGGCTAATGCATGTGTGGGGGCAGGAGGTATAAGGAAGTCTCTATACCTTTCTCTCAGTTTTGTTGTAAATCTAATACTGCTATTAAACAGGTAAAGACAAAAAACATCCAATCTCAACACATGCAGAGAGTGAGATGTGTTAAAGGGTCTGACCCAACCTTTGTTGCTTTTTAACTTCAGAGGAGTCCAGGTATTAAATACAGTGCTTTAGCCCCCTGCCCAAAAGTGGCTGTCTGCACCCCTCAAAATAGTCTCGGGGTCCCAGAACTGTGTAACACCAGGTCACCCAGGAATGGTGTCAGATGGCGAAAGGATTGCCCATAGACTTCAGCTACACCCTGCAGCACAACTAAGGTCACCCCCTCCCAGGAGGTGAAAGTTCTGACCCCATTTATTTTTTCACTCAAGACCAAAACAAAGACTGTGTGATGCAACTCAACTATGTACAGTATTACAGTCTGTTTCAAACATTGGTGGAGAGAGGTTTCCCCACTCTTATCTAGAAATCTATA